>NC_049207.1:12424945-12497445 GCF_013347855.1 Anguilla anguilla | reverse complement strand
GAAGTGCTCTCTCTCTCTCTCTCTCTCTCTCTTCCCCCCCCCCCCCCCCCCCCGCGCCTTTTGTCCCTCTCAGCGGCTGATCGGTGACGAGCGGCAATGAGTGGCTCTCTGGAGGGAGGGAGCGACACACTGCCCCATTTCTCCGAGTTACACAACCGAAACGGGAGTTCTGCATTCTCTCTGTCATTCTCTCTCTCTCTCTCTCTCTCTCTATCACTCTCTCTCCTCCCCCTCCCCTTCCCTCCCACCGCTGTGTTGTGTACTCAGCGTGGTGAATCACAGCCACCTCACTCCCAGGGCCCCCAGCAGGAGGTTGTCGGACACACAGGAGGGTAAAAATAGGCGGCCATTGTTGTTTCAGAACAGCCCCCTCCTCCCATATACGGAAGTGTCACGGCGATGACATAAGCCGGCCCGGAGAGAGTGGGAGTCTGTTCCGGTCAGTGAGGCACGCACAGCCAGAGAGCCGAGGTCTGCAGCTGGCCCTGCCCCTCCCGCCCCCACCCCCCGCACCCCCGGGTCTCGGCCCTCCATTGTTTTAGTGGCGGGGTTAGGAGTGGGTGGGAGAGGGGGGAGGGGACGGGAGAAAAGTCCAAGCGGCAACTTTACGAGAGCCCTCTCTGAGAACATGTTCGGAAGTCACAAACTGCAGCTGAACTGTGGCCGTAGAATCCCGCGGGGACTTCCCATGATGCACCTGAAACAGACTGACAGGAGCGACATGCTCCGTGGCTGTAATGAGAAAGGGGCCGCGCTCCTGGGGGGGGGCCCAGAAACGCTGAGCGTGCAGCGCGTCCCGCGGGGCGGGCTGCTTCCTGATGAGCTAATGGTTCTGTTGTGTTTTGTTTACCGCTTCCCCCATTTCCTGTAATTACGCGCAGATCAAAGCAGAAGCAGTCTGGAGGAATTCTGGACCCCGCCTCCCCCAGGCGGTCACTCCTCAAGAAAAGAAGCTCTGTTTGCTGCTTCTTCTCTCTCTTTTTTTTTTTTTTTTGGAAGGACCGCCCTTCCCCCCTCGATTTCAGCAGTAGCTCCTCCTCCTGTGCTGACACCCCACCCTCAGAGGAGGGCCAGTGCTTTGATGTGGGCGCCTGTACTGCTGGTCAAACAAGGCCGTTTCCCACGTTTTAGGATGGGCGTGTGTGTTCCCCCCCCCCCCGATCAGCCCCAGGGTGGGGTCCAGTGCGGCCCCCGGTCCGCTGCGCCGGGGCTAAGCTCTGGCTAACGGGGTTAGCCGTAGTTAAAGGCAATGTCAGAGTCACTCACAGGGCACGCCTGTCCTCGCACGACCTCAGTGAAATATGATGACCTGTGCGGCTGCAGTGAGCGGCTGTGTGCGTGCCATTTAAAATCGCGTCCTGCGCTCACGTATTGTTTTCCTATGGCTCTGTTAAACTGCAGCGCAGGCCCTGAACGACCTGTGTCAAAACAGGCTGCGTTTCCCTGTTAGTTTCGCTTTGCTACCCGTCATCGTTTCCTCTTGCCGATACTGACACGGTAGTTTGACTTCCGTGGTTATCTTGTGTTTTGTTACTCCACGCCTTTGTCAGCGATCGAAACATTATGCGTAACGATGCTGGCAAACTGAGAGATTCCGTTTGTCAGTATCAGTAAATTCTTAGATCTGAGAGCACTCTGTGAATGTTTCATAATTCAGAAACAGTGCTGACTAAAGGCTTATCAAGCGAGCAGGAACACGCTGCGGTCACTCGATTCTTTGTTTTGATTCATTTGAGAGCGCTCGGTGGACAGTCGCCAGCTTTACGGTGGCTGTAAAGCCAACGCCGGCCGTCCCTGCTCGGGGCAGTTCAAAGGTTGTTCTGTCTTGACGTTCGGTTTGCCTTTTGAGCTCGTTTGTCTCCCCACTGTCGTTTTCTGGTAGCGTTTCATAACGATGAAAACTGAAAGGTGATGAAATACGAACAGAAAAAAAGGGTGAAAGGCCAGTTATGAGTGTGTCTGTTGGAAGCAAAGGCACTTTGCGCACTCTGTACATTGCAGAACGGTTATTACCGGGGTCAGCAGACAGTGGATAGAGGCAAAGGCTCCTCCCCATGGTCATTTCTGAGCGTGCTGAGTTTTCACTGGTGCGGCTGAAACATGAGTGATGGAGGCTGCCTGCCCTGCCAGTAGCTCGCGTGTGAGAAGCCCGTGGCTAGCGGTGCCACAGGGTCAGCAGGGGAAGGAGGGCTAATTAGCGCCATTCATCATGGCCATTAATCAGCACGCTCCGCTAATGTAGCGGCAGCAGCAGCTACGCTAGCGTCACGAGCGCGCCGCGCGCCTACGAGTCGGGGGAACGCGCGTGTCGCTGGCGCTGCGGGCCGCCTCCGCTTCCTGTGCCGGCGGTGTCATCAATGGCGCTCTGTTCTCTTCCCCGCGCGCGTTTCGCGGCTTCCCGCCGCTGCCCCCCCCCCCCCGAAATGCGAGGGCCTGCGGGGGCGAGGACCGTGGAGACCCGCCAAAAACACGCGGGAATACAAACGCCTTCGCTTTTTAAAAGCCGTCAGAGGTCCTGCCCGCCGCAGCGCTAACTCTCAGGGTGCTCACTGTAAGACCCCTGTAAGGCCGTGTAGGGCGCTCCCAGTTAGTCCGCGTTATTGCGAACGGCCAGTAAACGCTCACAGGCGCTCGCTGCAGAAACTTCCAGCGATCCCGCGGTGTAGTAAATCAGCGTTCAGTGGCCCGCTCATCGCCTGAGGAGGCCGGGCTGCAGCTCGCGCTGGGAGAAACGCGAGCCAGGCGCTGTCCGAATGAGCGCTGCCGCGAGCGGGGGGCTGGAGGAGCGGCTTCCCCGCGGAACATTCCGGAACCCGAGCGGAGGAGCGAGCCGTAACTGGAGTCACACCGCGAAACCGCGAAGCCGCGCCGAGCGGAGAGGCCGGTCATGTGATTCCTCCTCCCCTGCGCGTGTGAAGCGGGCCTGAAATGTTGCGTAACCGTCGGTGCCGCTCGGGTTTATCGGTCGTTGGAGCAGCCGGGCAGGTGTGGGCGAGGAGCAGGCGCAGTGCTCCCGTTCGCAGTGACCTTGGGTAACCTCCGTTCTGCAGTGCACAGAAGTAACCTCCTGTTTGGCATCACCGCTCATTACTGCTACCTGCTGCCAACGCCGCTGTGTTTGTTTACCTCGTGAACAAATTTTTTTTGTTTTTTTTTTTACCAATGTAATTTTTTATTTTTAGGTTTCCTTCCTGTATGGGTTTGCCAGTTGTGCGTATCGAACTGTGTGTATTTTACACCGAAGGCCGCGGTGTTACACACCGTACTACAGGAGAGCTGGCGCCAGCGCTCACACGATGTGCGGGGCTCAGTTTTAAGCGTACGCCCCTTGCCCCGGCTCAGGTGAACGCAGAGACGGCAGTTTGCCTGGCTGCCCCTGCTCTGTGTCTGAGCCGCGAGCTTCGCCGTGGGCTGAGTTTCACCGAGCTTCACCGAGCTGAGTTTCACCGAGCTTCACCGAGCCGAGTTTCACCGAGCTTCACCAAGCTGAGTTTCACTGAGCTTCACCGAGCTTCACCGAGCTGAGTTTCACTGAGCTTCACCGAGCTTCACCGAGCTGAGTTTCACTGAGCTTCACTGAGCTTCACCGAGCTTCACCGAGCTGAGTTTCACTGAGCTTCACCGAGCTTCACCGAGCTGAGTTCCGGGCAGCTGCGGAACACTGTTCCGGAATGCGCGTAAGGAATGTGTGTCAGAGCTGGCTTCTTTCCCCGCCCAGGTGGTGTGTGTGGGGGCTGACATTTTAACAGTTCTGTGAGAGAAAAACACTTTGCTGTAACTCCACATTCTTTTACGTAGCCATTAGAAACAGCCTGTCCTGAGCGTGCTCGAGCTCATGTGTTAGGCTGTGCTGTTTTAGGGCTTTTTTTTCATTGACCTTGGGGAAAAGGACAGGGTCAGAGGTCGTGTGGGGTCGGCGTGCGCGCACTGTACTCTTACGCCCCTCCCCCCCCCACATCTGGGTTTGCAGTTAACCCCGCGCGCTCTGGGCCGTAGCATAGAAGCCGGAAACGTCTGAAACCCCTGGAGTCTTGCGTTTCTGTGCCGCTCCTGCAGGCCCCGCCTCCTCACCTGTCACTACGTGGGTGGGGGGGGGGGGGGGGGGGTGGGGGGTTGGCGGTGGTCCGCTTTGATCCGGGCGCTGTCTCGGGATCGGCACTGCGGGACCCTGCGCAAAGGTCAGGGGGCGGAGTCTGCGCTTTGGCTGCGGTGGGCTTATCTCCCTCGTTTTCCCGACCCCCCCCCCCCCCCCCCCCCCCCCCCCATCCCAGCCCACCCCACCCCCCTTCGGCCCCCGCCGCGGTGCCGTCTGTCGTACGCGACGAAGCGCAGCCTCGCCGTTCAGCCCCCCCGCCCGCCCCCCCCCCCGCTCCGCCCACGCTCTTAATCGTCCAATTACAGCCATTAATTGGACGGGAAGCCAAATAGCCACTTAGCCCGTACGCGGCTGTTTACGGCAGCAGAAGAGAGGGCAGTAAAAACAGTGGTTAGGGAGGATTAGCTCTGACAGGATAAACAGGGATGGGAGCGTTCTGCAGCCGATCCGCTGCCCTCTCCGCACAGCAGCGGAGCGCTGCGGCAGGGTGAGCTCAGAGAGCAGCTCGGAGGCTCTCTGCGTCTTACTCCCGGCTCTGCGGGTCGCTTCCCTGCGATGCCGCGGGCGGAGAAGCAGCGTGTTCAGAACTCTCTGTTCTCTGCTGTTCTGCAGCGTAAGTGGGTCTCCAGTCTCTTGCTGATACAGAGCTGGCGTGCGTTTCTGGGACTGCGGCCTACCTGGACCAGCTCGCAGTACCCTGCCTGAGAACACTGTGTACTAATTCTGTTTGGCTTTCATTTCATTTGGCCTCAATAAATATCACTGCACAATCGTTATCCAGCATTCTGCTCTCAGATGGCTTTATTATTTAGGCCTGACGTTACATTATTATTTAATGGGTGCCACGCCGCTGCCCTGGATGTTTGTCTCTGTTCCAAACCCTCTTCCCTGTGCCTTTCAGCTGCGTCCAAGTGGAGGAGCACCATGCTGTGGACATCGATGTCTACCACTGTCCCAATTGCGATGTGCTGCACGGACCCTCTTTGAGTAAGTGCTCCCTCTCTCTCTCTCTCTCTCTCTCTGCCCTTCTGTCCCTCCCTCCCTCCCTCTCTTTCTCTCCCTCCCTCTCTCTATCTCTCACTCTCTTTATCTCTCTCTCTCTCTCTCTTTCCCTCTGTCTCTCTGGCTGATGGATTGCTCTGGAGGGAATGGGGGGTTTTCAGTAAGGAGGCCCCCCTCCCTTTTGATTTAAAGTGGGAGCGACCTCTTAGTGCGTATGCACCGGGCATTATGGGGGTAATGGATCGGCGGTGTAATCATCAAATTGGGATTGTGTTTGGCCCTTGCGCCGGGTGGAGCAGAGGGCGGGTGGGGTTTTTAAAGCTCCGGTGATCCAGACCGTCCGGCCGACGCATAATTCAGCCTCCCCTGGCGCTGCACGAGCTGCCGTGATGGAGAGACACTCGCAGAAACGATCGCTCTGTTCAGGTTCATCCAGAAAATCATTTTGGAGAAAAAATATGCAAAAAGAATTTTCCACCCTTTAGCAGTTCAGTAACCGTCATGTAGTGCTCTTTCCCTAGGAGGCCATTAGGCTCCTCCAGTCCTGCTCATGTTCTCTGCTCTTCCTCTCACAGTGAAGAAGAGGAACAACTGGCACCGGCATGACTACACTGAGCCAGACGACGGCTCCAAGCCTGTGCAGGCCGGCACTTCTGTGTTCGTGCAAGAGCTCCGTGCTAGAAGCTTCCCCAGGTAGGAGCCTGCTGCCCCCCCCACACACACGTACAGCTCCAACCCCAGGGCAAAAAACACTGAACCACACCCACCTGCTGGCTTTCCGCCAGGGACGCTACATTGCGTGGAGCTAGCACTGAACCTGCAGCCCCTCAGCACTGATAAAGCACACGATTCATTCTGATGATGTATTATCTTTAATAATTAGCAGCTAATCTCATCAGCTGCTAGGCGGCGTTTGTGCTATTGTTGGAACTGACGCAAAGCCCCAGTTTTTCCAAAGCGGTGAAGTGGACTGACCCCTCGCCCCGCCCCTTTTCTCCCTGTCTCTCTCTGATGCAGCGGCGATGAGATCTTGGTCCGGATGCACGGGAGTCAGGTGACCCAAAAGTACCTGGAGAAGCAGGGCTTCCAGTACCCCATCGCGCTGAGCAAGCCGGACGGCCTGGGCCTCCGTCTGCCCCCACCCACCTTCTCCGTCAGAGACGTGGAGCAGTACGTCGGTAAGACGAAAACTCACACGCCGCCTACCAGTCGGTCAGTAGGTCAGAAATTCCGCATGAATCCAGGTGAACTCAAGCATGTCAGGAGCTCTCCATTTCCCCAAACATGGCCATCGAGGAAAGGTATACTGTATCAGCGAAAAAAGAAACCAAAGAAGTATTTTAGTTTCATAACATTTCGATGAGTCTCGTCTAACGCGCCACATTTAAGCCGATGTATTGTTTGTTTAGATTGCGTAGGTGATGTAGCTCACGGCCACGCTGAACGCTTCTCCTCAGACAGATCGTTTGTCCCGTTAAGGATCTTATCGCTCGTTTGGGTAAGCCCTCGCTGGCCTCGGGACAGGTGTGCGTTACCCCCGCTGAATGGGCCCGTGGATTAAGGCGCTGCGGACGGGGCGGCCGAGTCCACCTGCTCAGCAGCCCCTAATCCCCCGATCCCCGAGCGAGCCTGCGGATAAAGACAGCCTGGCTTACGCAGGCCCGCCGTTTGCCACCTTCTCTTTCTGCTGAGGGCCAGGTACTTAGGGGATCCAGTTACAAGCCAAACACATTCGGGGGCCATCTCTGGTTCATCATCAGCAGATGTTGTGTGTGTGTAAGGCTGAGAGACTGACTGAGCCATGTTTTGGTGTGTATGTGTAGCAGATACTAAACAGTGTGTGTGTATGTGTGTGTGTATTTGAGTGAGACAGACTAAGCCATGTGTTGGTGTGCATGTGTAGCGGATAAAACTGTGTGTGTGTGTGTGTGTGTGTGTGTGTATTTGAGTGAGACAGACTAAGCCATGTGTTGGTGTGCATGTGTAGCGGATACTATACTGTGTGTGTGTGTGTGTGTGTGTGTGTGTATTTGAGTGTGACAGACTAAGCCATGTGTTGGTGTGCATGTGTAGCGGATACTATACTGTGTGTGTGTGTGTAAGGATCATATTACCAGCTCAGACACACCGCAGAGCGTTAACTGCTGTTGTAGTAAACGGAGGCGGAGCTGCAGAAGGGGCGGGGCTGGATAGCGTTGCACTCTCACAGGGAAGGAACAAAGGGTCCAGCCCCGCCCCCCGCCGCCTGCTGTCTCTCCGGCCGACCGCAGAACCGGCGAGCGGCTGGTCGCGTCACCGGATCCGGGGGACGCGCGGTGGCGTACCGTCCTCCCACGCCACACCGTGGGAAGCGTTTACGCCGCTGGGTCTCATGTTCGGATACCTTATCGCGCTCAGGGGGTTGGAGAACGTAGATGGTGGTAGTGGTGGTGGTGGTGGTGGTGGTGGTTGTTGTAGGGGTGGATGGACTCAGGTTTAACAGCAGTTTAAGTCTGGGAACCCACATGTGTGGCAGGGACAGGCAGCCCCTGTTCTACGCACCATTCCGTGTGGGAGAACTGCGTGTCCTTTGTCACTCATGCAGACCCGCGTGCACGCAAACCGGTCGGGTCGTTTGTCACACGCATTGTTATTGGCCGGAAGCGGTATCGCTCCATCGTTCACAAAGTCTTTCAGTTTTTTTTCAGTCTTTGCGTGTCTTAAGTTTGTCACCGCGCAGATTCAGACCGAATGTTCGGCTTGCGCTGTAAACGCTGTGAGGAGGTGTCGGATTCAAATTCGTCCCCTCTGTGAGTCACGCTGTCCCAGGCGCCCATGGGACCTTGAGCGGCGGCCGCTCCTCAGCCTCCGCGTGCCGTTAAAGCCCCGCCCCCACGGCTTCCTGTGATCACCGCGCGGCCGGGCGCTTCACCCCCGGCCCGCCTCGGCCCGGCCAGCCGCCAGGCTAATTCACTTACCGCAGTCCCCGCTCTCTCTGGCTGCGCTCCCCTCCAGGGACCCATGAGCCCATTGTGCCGAGCGTCGCGTTTCCACGGCCTCTCACTCCGCGTGCTGCGAACAGGCGATGCATTCCACATGCCTGAGATGCAGAAAGCTCCCCCCCCTCACCCCCCCCCCCCCCTCGTTCGGTTGTATTTTCAGAAATGGCACTCTGGTACCCCCCGGAGCGTGGCGTAAAAGCCCCCGTTTAATGTTTTTTTCCAGGAAAGCGGCGCTCCCGGCGCCCGCGCTGGCAGGGGGGGGGAGATTGATTAGGGGACGTTATTAGCGGTGTGAGGACGGTAAATATTGGGCCCCGCTGTTGGCGCTGCTGAAGATTTATTGCCCCCGGCTGCAGGTTGCGGTACTTCGCCCCTGCGCGCTGGGGCCCCTCCCTCCAGCTGTTCCCCGACATCAGGCCTGCGGCCAGCTGGGCCCGAGGGGGTGGTGGTGGGGGAGGGGGGGGGGGGAATGGAGTGGGGGGGGGGGGGTGGCGTGCTCACCCAAACGCCAGCTGTCCCGTCCTCGCGTTAAAACGCCGGCCTAGCTCCGGCCATTTTGATTTGCTGCCTGGCAGCTGTCCGCCAGTGGTGTTATCTGCACACATAAAAGACATTAGTCTTTCTCCCAGTGCCCCCCCCCCCCCCATGCCTCTCTGCGTGAAACATGATCTGAAATGATTGGTCAGGTCTTTCTGCTACGCCTCCAGCCGGTGGCTGCCACAGGCATGTGATGAAGATGACGGTGCTGAGCTCGGGACTCTGCGCACGTTCGGCTCTCCTCATCCTCCTAATGCACTGGCAGGGCGCACAGAGCTCTGCCAACAGCCTCTTGGCACCAGGCTGGCTTATATTACTAATTGCCTCTTCTCAGGGAATTGTGGTCCGTGGAGTGAGAGAGAGAGAGCAGTGTACTGGGTTCTGTAGAAGTGCTGTAGGTTCATTCTCAGCTAATACCTGCCGTGTGTATGAAGTCTTACACGGCCCTCGTACCTGGCTCTGTTATGTACAGTACCAGAACTGCGCTGCCCACGCGTTTCGGGGTCAGGGTCACACGAGGCCCGCCCTTCACAGGACTGAAACCGGCCCCGCCCTGCTCTGAGCCTGTCCCCTCCCCCCCCCCCTCCCCACAGGAAGCGACAAAATCATCGACGTCATCGACGTGGCCCGGCAGGCGGACAGCAAAATGAAGCTGGGCGAGTTCGTGAAGTATTACTACAACCCCGATCGGCCAAAGGTCCTCAACGTCATCAGCCTGGAGTTCTCCGACACCAAGTACGTACGGGGTCTGCTGGGGGGTCTGCTGGGGGGTCTGCTGGGGGGTCTGCTGGGGGGTCTGCTAGGGGGTCTGCTAGGGGTCTGCTCCTGTCTTTCAGGGTAAGAATAGGACCCCCTTCCACTCTTGGTTCCCTGTCTTGTGTAAACTGTATATGAGGCTGCACTGCATGTGGCATTTTCTCCTATAGTAAAGTGAGTAATTTCACACGTCAGCCAGTACGACAGTACCTGTCCAGCAGAGACGAACGGGGGCGGTACGCTTCCCGGCGAGGGCTGTGTGTTTGGCTGCGTGTGGAGTACCGGAGGCTCTGACCCGGGCTCAAGCGTGCGTGTGCGGTCCGTCCGCAGGATGGCGGAGCTGGTGGTGGTGCCGGACATCGCGCAGAAGATGTCCTGGGTGGAGAACTACTGGCCCGACGACTCCTTCTTCCCCAAGCCCTTCGTGCAGAAGTACTGCCTCATGGGGGTGAAGGACAGCTACACGGACTTCCACATAGACTTCGGGGGCACCTCTGTGTGGTACCACGTGCTCTGGGTAAGGCCCACGCCCTTGTCCCGCGTTCGGCACGCGTGTTCTCCGTCCACACGCGTGTGCTGGGACACGCTGGCCACGTGTCATTCTCTGCACGTGAGCATCCAATCAGTGGTGTGTCTGGCGATGCGGCAGCCTGTGTTGATTGGTTATTGGGGTGGGAGCTGAGCGGTTTTGGGGGGGGGGGCGAGCGTCTCTCTGGCGAGGATCTGTGTTTCAGGTCGTGCCGTCTCAGGTGCGGGCCGACAGAGGCCCGTTATTTATGATCCGCACTGCAGCGCACAGAGGCTGCAGTTTAATCAGAGGAAGTGTGTGTGTGTGTGCGTGTGTGTGTGTGTGTGTGAGGTCGTCTGGACGCCAGCAGCCTTGATTAACTAACGCTTCTCTCCCCCCCCCCCCACCCTCTGTCCTCCCGGTCCTGCTCTCTTTCCCCCCCCTGAAGGGCGAAAAGATTTTTTACTTGATAAAGCCGACGCCGGCGAACCTTGCACTATACGAGGCGTGGAGCTCGTCCCCCAACCAGAGCGAGGTGTTCTTCGGGGAGAAGGTGGACAAGTGCTACAAGTGTGTGGTGCGGCAGGGAACCACCCTTCTCGTTCCCACAGGTGAGAAAACGGGCCCCGGGGCTAACGGCTAATCCCCCACCCCCACCCCCCCGCGCCGCCATCTCAGTCCGGTCCGCTTCACGGCCCCAGTTTACCAGTCAAAGAGAACCGCACGTGGAGGGAAAAAAAGACGGCTGGTGCGCTGGTTTCCTGTTTTTACACGTCAACAGAAGCGAGCGCGTTCGAAAAGCTCCGCGCCGCAGCGCTAATGGAAGGCAGCTGGAGGCGCGGCCGCAGGGATGGTTTTCCACTCAGCGCCTAGCGTCCCGCCTTTGATGCGGTTTTCCCGCCGAGCCGCGGTGATTTGTGTCTTCCACCCCGAGGCCGGAGAGCCCGCGCCACGCTAACTCCCCTTCCTCTCCATCTCCGGACTAACGCACAGCTCTCTCCCGCTGTCTCAGAAATCAGTATGTTCTTCTTTCTCCCCCCCCTCACAATTTGGATGTTTTTGGATGGTTCCAGAAATATTGTGATTGGGCGGCCATTTTGAAATCCGTCGCTCGCTGATTAGAGGGCAGGGGATGAGTGTGCAGCTGGCACCTGCTCGCAGCTGATGTGCGGAGTATCGCTGATGACATATCAGAGCGCGCGTGTGTGCGGTTTTTATGTCTTAGAGGGTATGTGTACAGTGATTAAAGCAGAATCTCAGCGGCTTCCTGTGAGCGAGTGAGTGAGTGAGTGCTGCATTCCTCAGCTGGGGTGGGGGGTGTGGGGTGGGGGGGGGTATGAAAGCTTTCACAGCTGATGGTGTGCGTGTGATCTCGAGCGTTTCCCGCTGTGAAGCTTGGTTCCTGCCCCGGTCCCCCCCCCCCCCTCGAACCCGGGTCAAGGCAACAGTCCCACAGCTGGTACACCGCATTCCCAAAGGAGAACCACAAACAGAACAATCCTGTCAATCCTGTTTCGTCAGTATCCAAACCAGGGACCCCATCCCCATCAGTACCCAAACCAGGAACCCCCATCTCCCATCAGTATCCAAACCAGGAACCCCATCTCCCATCAGTATCCAAACCAGGGACCCCCATCCCTGTCAGTACCCAAATCAGGGACCCCCATCCCCATCCCTACCCAAACCAGGAACCCCATCCCCGTCAGTACCCAAAGCAGGGACCCCATCTACATCAGTATCCAAACCAGGGACCCCCGTCCCCATCCGTACCCAAATCAGGAACCCCATCTCCCATCAGTATCCAAACCTGGGACCCAGTCTCCTGCCATTATCATTACCCGTTATTACATTACAACTTCAAAAAAATCTAGTATCCAGAATTTTTCCACGCTGGCTGCCAAAAACAACAAGCGAACGACATTTTCCATTTTAAGAAAGGCAAAGTTGACCACTGCTGTCACCAAGGGAAAGTAAAACAGGAAACTGCCCCGAGCAGCACAGTGAGAACAGCAGTCCAGGCATCTGGGTTCAGTAGAACAGGGACTGTGCTGGGAAATAGTTATTACAGACCTAAACAAGCCAGCGGTCTGTCCTGCAGGTGTGTGGCACATCAAGAGGCCAATCAGCTGAGCAGCAAACGAAGCGTTGCCAACCCGTGTTTCTGTACCTTGTGCAAGGTGTACGCTTGGATTGTACACCTGACTGTGCGATTGTACTTGATGTGAACTGCATTTTTCTTTTCTTTTAGAACTCAGATTAGCTTTACAAGCGCAGCAGGGTCCCAGAATGCGTTTTGCAGGTGACCTTGTTTAAGCCGGTGAGGTCGCGGGAGGGGAAGTGGAGTTGTCGTTGCGGACGGCGGATGGAGCCTCGCGTTTGGTGGATTTCCTCTGGCTTGTTCAGAGCTCCTGGCGGGAGAGCTGGCAGCGCTGTGAGCCAGCCTTCGCTCGAACGTCACCGTCCTTTATGGGCTGCCCTCGCTCCGTCCGTCCGTCGGTCCTGTCACAGTGTGTTTGGGGGGGGGGGGGGGGGGCAGCAGTCACGCGGCCTGGCCCACATGCTCGCCGGCTCTCGGGAGCTGAGGCCGGGGAGGGGAGGGGGGCGGGGCCCGGCCGTCGCTCAGCCGTGTAATGGCGGCAGCCTCCGCTGCCAGGGCCGCATCATCGCGTGCAGCGTCCGTGACCGAGGCATTCATCATGTTTAAAGCCCTCAGGGTCACGCCTGTTTGGAGGCTCCGCCGCGGGCCGCCACGCCCTCCCTTTGTCGTGGCAACCGATGTAAACCGGGCTTTGGAGTTGTTGATTCGTCCCTCCTGGGACCGAAGATCTGAAAACCGCATTAATGCCGCCGCAGTGCATGATGGGATTCCCCTTCCCCGACACCGCTCCGCTGGGTCCGGGAGTCTTTCCCTGGCCCCAGAGGCGCGGGACGGGGGCGGTGGAGGGTATATGGGGTGTGTTTGGTTGTGTCCTCCGCCCCGGCGTGCCTGGCCTCTCATTGGCTGCTCATGCTCTACAGCGCGCAGAGCAGTGCTTTTATCTGGAGATGTGCAGCCAGGCACAGAAGCCTGCAGCCTGCTGACTGTGCTCAGAGCTTCCCTCAGTTCCCTCTCCTGAGTCTCTTCTGCGCTTCTCTCCCTGCAGGATGGATCCATGCCGTTCTCACCTCTCAGGATTGCATGGCGTTTGGGGGCAACTTCCTTCACAACCTTAACATAGGCATGCAGCTCAGGTGAGCGGCTGGTGACCTCACCTCCCTGTGTGATGCCACTGCGGTGGCCATTTTCCTCCTGCTCCAGCTGCGATCGGAGTCTGGCTTACAAGCCGTAGTGCACTGCTGTTTCATTTAATCAGTTTGGTCCACCTGGTCTAGGCTTCTAACCTTCCAGTTTTTTGTTATTAATGTCAGTAAGGTAATGTTTTGTGAACCCAGTCATGAAATGCTGCTCTGTTCTCGAAATTTGAACAGGACTGTCCCTTGATGTTTAAAGCCTCCCCCGCCCCCCCCACCCCCCCTCCCATAGCAGCAAAAGCACAGCGGATATGCTTGCGGTTGGAGCGTGAAGCCTGACCCCTGTCTGGCTTTGACCTTTTCGTGACCCCCCACCCCGCAGGTGTTATGAGATGGAGCGGCGACTGAAGACGCCCGACCTCTTCAAGTTCCCCTACTTCGAGGCCATCTGCTGGTACGTGGCCAAGAACCTGCTGGAGACCCTGAAAGGTGAGCCAAACTCCCGATCGCTTCCCAGGCCCCGCCCCCGAGGTCAGGGGTCACCGGGATGTCAGGGGGGAGGGAGCGTGACCTTCCTGTCCGTCACCTGCAGCACACTGACTCCCCTCCCCTTTTCTGGGTGTCGTTTGGTCAGAACTGCGAGAAGACAGCTGCCAGCCTCCAGCCTACCTGATGGAGGGGTTGAAAGCTTTAACTACTGCACTGAAGAGCTGGCTGAAGCGAGAGGTAAGGCCCTCCCAGGGCAGAGCCAGTGAACCGTGTTTCAGTCTTTTTATGGGTGTTTTTTTCGTGTGTGTGACACGTGACGCTCCAGCGGGAGAGCGGGTGTAATGGTGCCTCTGAGCGGCGAAGGGGCGGCGCTACCGCGGAGCGAGCGTACGCGGCGGGAAACCAGAGCCGCCGCCCACCGCACAGACCCCTCATTGTCTCCCCCCCCCCTCTGTCCCCCCCCCCCGTCCCCCGTCTCCAGGCCACGGAACCGGCCAGCGAGGTTCCGGATCACATCAGGCCCAACCATCTGATAAAGGAGCTCACAAAGGAAATCCGCTACCAGGAGGTAAGCCCAGCCCCGAGCGGGGGGGAGGGGAGGGGCCGCGTTTACCCTGTATGACTTTCCGGCAGGTGGGCCGGTGGGCAGCAGTGTACCGGGGGGAGGGGGGTGGGGGGGGGGGGGCGTTAGGGCTTGGGACAGGCCGCGTGCCATCCTGCCAAGAAAGGGAGGACGTTAGCCCCTCTTTTCTGGGGTTTGAAACCAGACCTTTCGATGGTAAGTTAGATCCTTGCTAATCTTGGATCTCAAATAGTGGTTTTGTTAGCTACAGAGTTGTTGCACACCGTTGAGGAGCCCGCAGGTGTGTATTTTTTCACCGAAGGATTCTGCGGATTCGGTTCTCTCCTGATTGGCCGAATCTGCCCTTCCCCGCTGCAGGAGGAGCAAGGCGGCGGCGGCGGCGGCGGTGGCGGTAAGCCGGTGAAATCTCAGGGAAGCGGAACGTGCCCCGCGACGCGGTGGACGCAGGAGCGGGGGTCCCACTCGCGGCGGACGGCCCGGAGGCTGCGGGACCACCACGCCCCCAAGACCCCCTCCAACCTGGACATCCTGGAGCTCCACACGCGGGAGGTGCTGCGGAGGCTGGAGGTGGAGCCCTTCGAGGAGGTGAGCTCCCCCCACCGTCCTCTCACTCAGGACCCACAGCTTAAGAATGTGTGGCGGGAGTGTGTGAGGCGGGTCCCGGAATGAGTCTGTAGTCCACTAGGCTATGCTACTATGTGTATTTGATGGGCCCCTGACAGGTACTCGATTTAAAATTTGGGTCCCGATATTAAAAAGTTAATCACTAATTACCACTAATCACAGGCACTGGGTGTTTTCTTAGTTCTCTTAAACCGGTGGTCAGTGGATATTATCTCAGTGTGTTGCCGGTCGGCTCTGGAGTTGGTGTTTTTACATTGCTCTGTGACAGTGCTCTGTGACAGATATGCTTTGACAGAAGCTCTGTGGCTGATTGGTTGACTGTCCTGTCGGTGTTAACGTGCGTCTCGTGGTCCCGCCCATCTCTCAGGACATCCCCTTCAGCTCCCGGGTGAACGGGAAGTTCAACAAGGCCTCCACAGCGTCAGCGGCCGCCATGGAGAGCAGCCTGGCCAGCAACCTGCGTCTGGTGCTGTGCAACGGCAAAATAATCAGGTGAGCCCTCAAACTGTGGGCCCACTTCAGCGGCTACTGAGCACCCCACCCCCCCAGCAGGGGCCCCTCTCACGCAAGGGCTGACTCACACCTCACACAGTACAGACAGAGTACAGACACAGCACTGACTCACACCGACATCACACGGACTCCATGGTCCTTTTTCCCCCGTACACAAAGTTCCACTTCGCTCTATTTCTGTAGCTACGGAGCGCTAGGACGCGTCACTGATCTCACGGCTGCTCTATGTGGCATCGGGAAACTGTAAGATGAGTCGAGCTGTGCCTGCTCCGGATATCGGTGTGCACTGTGCCCTTTGACCTCTGACCTATACTCCCTGTGTGTGTACAGAGACCAGCGGCAGCCTTCCAGAGAGAAGAGCGCGCGGACGTCGGACAGCGAGCGGGCGGCGGGCTCACAGAGGGACGCCGCCAGGACGAGGGCGGAGAGCGGCGAGCCGGGGGGGCGGGGACACCACGGCGCCGCGGACCGGGACAAGAAGCCCAGACACCTCAGCGGTGAGTCACGCCTTCCGGCCCGCGGCCCGCGTCAGCCGTCGCCGTGACCCAAACCGGGGGCCCCGGTAATCGGCCCGCGGTTCGAAGCGGTAATTACAGGGAGCCTGTGGCTCTGAGGAACCTCCGTGCGCGCCGCGGTCCAGGCTGCCTCTCCAGGGCCCCGCTTTTATCCCAGCGGCCCTTACGCAATCAAACGCACCGCAGGGCACTGCGAACATGTGGCCTTATGGGAGAATATAATGATAACTGTGTTTCCCAGCAGAATCATTTGTGTGTATCCAGTGTGTTTCATTTCCATAAGGGGAACTCACCTCGATTAACCCGCCCAACCCAGCTTACTCTTCTGCTCTGTCAGATCCCTCCTCACATTTCTGTTACGCTTCATTCTGAGTTAACCATTACACTGGGCGGGCCTGCGGAGGATGGACTCCCTTTCTTAAGCTGCGCACGCAAACTTACGGCCGCCCTCATTTTGTCTCCGCAGTGTTTTTGGAAAGCAGGAAATCGGAACTCAGGAAAGGAGGGTCGTCAGGGCACTCTGAGGCGTCTGACTCGGGGTCTGACGACAGCTGCACTACACAGGTGAGGCATTGGGTTCGCCCTCCAGCTCTGCTGGGGCTGGCTCCTGTTTCCGCCAGTGCTGACCTGGCTTCCCTCGCTCCTCCCAGCAGAAAGACTCTTCAGAGGAAGATTCAGGGAGCTCGGAGGAAGAGGAGGAGGATGATGAGGAGGAGGAGGAGAAGAAGGTGGTGTCCTCACAGTGCGAGGCCCGAGGAGGCTCAGGGCGCTTGCCAGATCAGTACCAGGCCAGTCAGAGACACCGGCACCACGGCAAACCACTCAAAAGGTGGGCAGGGATGGGGGCAGGGATGGGGGTAGGGATGTGGGTAGGGATGGGGGCTTGAATGCACCTGCAGTTTGGGGTTTTTCCAAGACATTTCACCACCAGCTGTTCCTCTATTTATTTCCAGAAATGGTTCATGTAGTTTCTCTCATCACTGTATTGAGGGAAATGGTTTGTAAAATGTCATGAGTCAGCTGTTTTTGGAGTTCTCACTTCTGCAATCTGTTGTGCTTTTATACGTTTTTGGTTATCTTTGGTTTTATTATGATTCTAACCCCAATCAAATCCTCAAATATAGCAGTTCATTTTGGTTTCTACCAGTTTAAATCATTTACATACGGAGAATACCCTTCCTGTCATTGAAGACCTCAAAGCAAGAGGTTTGTTGGCTTTAACTGTCTTTGCTGATCTTTTTGCAGAGAACGTCCTACCTCGCCAAGCACAGAAGAGGCTATTCAGGGCATGCTGTCCATGGCAGGGCTGCTGTGTCCACAGCGGCCAGAGGAGGGCGCCACCTCTCAGGATCCCTGGTGGTCCAGCCCGGCCCGCCGCTCGCCAAACTGTGGTACGGTCTCTCTGTTGGAGGCGTTGCGTGAGTTGTGCAGGAGGCAGTGGTGTAAGGGTGTGTACGCTGTGTGTGTAAGGGGCCAGTGTGAGTGTGTCATACGGAGGGACAGGTCCGTGTGTGCTGGGTTCTGTGTGACCGTGCGTTACTGTGTCTGCCCTGTAGGTGAGGAAGAGGAGAGCCGAGGAGAGTCCACCCTCAGCCAGGTAACCCTCAAACAGCAGAGTCACACCACTGCTCTCAGATGACTGGGCCTGAAAGCTGTTCTTTTATAAGCTCATACCTGGGCATCCTGCCTACTGCTGCATTAGGCATTATCTAACGCATAATGAAAGGATATTTTTTAATAGCCTGGTGGGCATGGAGCCATATTGTCTCAATTAAATGGGTGCAATTGCAACTTTTTAGCACAGAACTTTTGTGGGTAATTATTTTCTGGATAGCGATTTTTGGCCTTTGGGTTTGATATATGTGACAAAAGTTCTTATACCTCATACACACGCACACACATCTATGTGTACGATGCATGCGTTACAAGGGTTTCCTACTTCATTTTTTTCACAAAGGCCTATTAATTTCTCAGAATCGACATTTCCACACTTTGTGAACACCTTTAAAAAAGAAAGTTCATTGACAGATTCAGGCCATTCAACCTTTTAGGCTTGTCATTTTGCCAAGAATCTGGAGTATGTAGATGTAGATGAGATGTAGCAGTTAAGCCTGATCTCCAAAAGTCTGTTTCTCATTGAGCGCTGGCATGCTATTCAATGTATTAATGACTGTGTGCAAGAACTTGGCCTTAAAGTAGCGTCTGCAATCCACTGCATTAATCCCTTTTAAACCTAAAATTCTCTGTTCGTTCCTTTTGAGAGATTGAGTGTCTTTGAGTGTCTCTTAGTAACTTTAAATTGTGATACCCAGAATCATTTTCTGGCCTTTTTTTATGTGTTTTCGATGCGGTACATTCTACATTCTGGACTGTATCTGTGGCCTGAAGGGTCATGTGACAGACCCCGCTCACCGTGCTGCTCTCCCTCTCCGGTCTCTCTCAGGGTGAGCTGAGGCCGCAGATCCACCTGGAGGCGGAGCTCCACCAGAGGATCCAGGGCAGCAAGAGCTCCATAGACAGCCAGGGCAGCAGCGGCAGCGGCGGCAGCAGCAGCAGCAGCAGCAGCAGCGAGGCGTGGTCCAATCACGGGCTCTCGCCGAACCGCTCCACCCCGCCACGCCGGGACACCAGCCCGGGGATAGACTACCAGTACAGTGAGACCTCCCTGTCCCCTCCCCTGCACCCTTCCAAAAGGCCCGCCTCCAACCCCCCGCCCATCAGCAACCAGGCCACGAAAGGTTAGTTTTCCGGTTTTCGGGGTGTGACTGTCTTTGCGGCCTTCTCTACCCCATTTTATGTTGCACTGCTCTTGATACTCGGACGATGGTTGCAGAATGAAGCGGCTTATCGCTCTGAGCTGACTGAGCTGACCATAGTGAGGTTGCTCGTCGTATTCATGGGATATTTTGACAAAGCCCTGATCTGCCTGGGGCCTGGGCTGGTCACTCAGGTCTGCTGCTTGTCTTTAGTCACGGCCTTGTGTTTGACGGGCTGGCTTTTGTTCGGTGCTGTTTTTCAGGCAAACGTCCCAAGAAGGGCATGGCCACCGCCAAGCAGAGACTGGGGAAGATCCTCAAACTGAGCCGGCACAGTCGCTTCTTTGTGTAGCGCCCTGAAAAAGAGACAGGAAGTGAAGACACTGTTGTTTCCAGCCTGAGCTGGGAAAGGAAACCCGTACCACCCCCCACCCCCCCCCCCTCCCCATGTTGGTATATCGGTTTTAGCTGTGGAGAGACAAGTGCTATGCTATAGGAATTACTGCCTAGACAGACCTTGAACACTAGCTCACGCTCACTGTGTAAGTTTAAGTGACAGGGTATCAGATTTTCACTAGCAGGTGCATGGCTTCCCCACATAAACTTGGGCCCACACACAAAAACACACACACACGGGCAGGCATACACACATGCACACACTCAGAGGCATGTGTGTGTGCACGGGCATACACACATGCACACTCACTCAGAGGCATGTGTGTGTGTGCACGGGCATACACACACACACACACTCACTCAGAGGCATGTGTGTGTGCACGGGCATACACACACACACACACTCACTCAGAGGCACACATGCACGCTCACACCGATGGAAACACAACAGACCAGACAGAGCCCAGAACCTGAAGCCATGGAAATGAGCAGGGATCATAGATGTTTTCGCTAGGATAGATTTGATCTCGGCGGAAATCCAGCTTCAAGCGGGGGGCGTTCCGAATTCCGCAGAAACGCCGTAGCGGAAGCTGATCCTGGATCAGCCGGACGTCATCAGCTGGCCCCGGCATCCGACATCACCCCCCGAGAAACATCGTCCGGGATTAAATTGAACCAACCCTTTGTATTGATACTACAACATTTGCATCTTGGCCACAGGCAACTTGTATTTCCAGAAGCTTTTTCCACCTGCTTTTTATGACTTAGAAATTGCCCCCCTGCCCCCTCCCCCTCAACAAATCACTGTACCATCAAGCAAACCTACTGCACTAACGCCAAGAATAGCATGTGGGGCCTGCTTGCTTATTCATGCTACCTGAGTGGGATTTGGATTTCCGGTTCTGTTCGTGGGACTGTTCGAGACTGTTCGTCTTGTGCTGGGACACCCGTCTCCAGGAAAAAAAAAAAGAAGGGTGCTAAGGTGAGGAACTGATATTTTAAAATGGTGCTCAAGTTTGTAATACCCCCTCCCCCACCCACCACCATCACATTCACACCAGCAATAATGCAGAAAGGAGGGATGAGGCTGACACGCAGCACTCTTAAAAAGTTCCGGTCTTCCCTGCTGTCACAGGGTTTACGGTAACGGACGAGATTTCAGGATTTCAGGAACGCGATGTGCGTTCCCTTCGAACGCGGTCACTTTCGGGGCTTCGCAAACGTACCTCATTGTCACGCATTCTGTCCGGCGATCTCCCGCGGTCTGTCCGCACGTCCCTTTCAGTGCTCGTTCGTGTTCGCTGGGAGTCTCCTGGCTCAATGTCTCAATCAAGTTTTTCAGCCTGAGAGAAAGCCATATGCAGCTATGTTGCCAAGCCATATCGCCGTGGCATTGCTTTAAAATGAACGGTGTGGTGTTTCAATGGGATAGTTCTCTGTGGTACAGGTCACATCTTTTTTTTTTTCCTTTTCGTTTGTAAATTTACTGTAAAAACCCAAGCTACAAAAAGTGATGGAGCTGAAAGAGTGGAAAGAGTTTTGCTTTTACGAGGCAGAATGACGACAGAATATCAAATGAACTCCTCTGGCGCCCCCTATCTGACAGACAGTGGAAGACAGGAGCTTTTTGGAGTGCTGCTGTGAAAATGTTTTTAAAACAGCAAAAAAAAAAGAGGTTTACTTTGTTTAAAGCATTAAATGATGTTGAAGCATTAAATAGTGTATAGAGAAATGACAGACAGAAATCATTTTCGGCTTAATTTATTTTTCTTTTTTTCCTTTTGGTGTTTGTTTCAATGTTTATTTTTGATGGCTTTTGAATGGATGTATTTATTATTATTAAAATAAGGTGAGCTGTATTCTGTTTTAATGTGAAGCCTCCACATTTAGGGATAGCAGTAGAAAGGGATCATTTTTCCTCAAGTTCTCATATACCCATCCCGTTGAAAACATGGCCTATCTTGATGTGATAATGATCAATCCAACAGCGATCACTGTTGAGTAGCATTATAGGTCACAACATGCTTTCTCTAGTTTTGGCTTCTAATCTTTCTTTTGGGTGTATTTTGTGAATTAACACAATTCTGATCGTGAATTACTGGTGTTCTTGCTTTCCTTATGAGCCTAACATTGCTTTTTTATATTTGTGTCATGTCTGTTTAATATGGTTTTAATACCTATCCACCTGGCTGTTTTAGCATTTAGTCTCTTGAGCAGTATGGGTTGTGTACCACAGATGTGTTGACCGTGATTCCACACTTCCTCCAGACGGGACAAAGAGAAGACGGTTTGAGTTTTTTTGTATTCTGTTTTTAACCAGAGTGGCCTGTTTTAAGAAGAGTTGGAACGTTTGTTTCCTGGTTTCTCAAGTAATGATGTCTAGAAGATACGTTTGTGCTAGCACTGAGTGCTCGTGCGCTAGGTGTATTTATGGCTACTGATTCGGCTATTGAAAGAGATGGATCTCCACTTTAACCCATATCATATTTATCAGTATTTTTCCTTGGGAGCCCAGGCATCGAACCGCATGTTAATCTAGAAATGTGTATTTTTTAAAAACGCGGTGCCAGTTCTGTCACACAGCGTGGGGTGCACCACTCAGTCAGAACTCAAGTGCGTTTTCCCTTTCCCAGTCCATTCTACGCTGGCTTTTGAGCCCTCAGGTAACTGTAATTGAGAATTTGAATTCCTGTGGCAGAAAATGTTGGATTTGGTCCTGGTTTTATTATTTTTTTTCCAGAATTGGGATTCCCATGATCTGGTGCTTTTTGGTCAGTGTTTGTATTGAGAACTTCTTCTCAGGGACAGATTCCGCTGTCAAAAGACCTCCGATTTCGTCACCAGCAGCGAGCAGCGAGCCAATAAACACTTCTCCAATATCCATGTACGACCTCCAGCAACCTTTAACTCCTCATAACATTGTGTGCCTGTATCATAGACTTCACCGGCCTCGCTTCATGTTGTATGTTTGTCCTCGTGATATGAGAAACTGCATATAGGTAGTCTTCCTTCACTACGACAGTTTTATGTGTGCGTGTGTGAACTCCAAGGAAATCTCGAATCTTCCCAAACCTACTTTTGGACGAGGAATTGACACATTTCGTTCTATCCTGCTGGGTGCCATTTGTCTTTCGATTTTGCAGCAAAGCGCAAGATTCTAACCGATCTCAGATCCAACGATGTGCAAGGACAAAGTTGCCTGGTGCTCAAACTGCTCTTGATCCATGCTTTTTGACGTCTGTTGAGATTTAAAATGTTTTTGCGTGCCACTGCATACGTGTATTCATGCGGAAAGCAAACCTCTCTCGTTTGACCTGTTGACACGTGTCTGTTGTTAAATATTGCGTTTCTGTACAGAGAACACAAAAGGCTAGCTTAGCGGCCTCCGATGATGTCAGGACAGTTAGTTAACCCATCCCGCGGACTCACGAACCTGCTGCCTGCCGAGACGTATTGCACTAATTTCATCCAGGCTTAAGCTAGTGTAGCTGTCACCTTTGAACGACACCAGACTCAAAGTCCCCCGGTTCAAAGTGTGACTTTCAGCCTGCTCGCATGACCTGTATTAAGCTCTCGTTAGCGCAAGGTGCTAGCTGTTTGGCCTGTTAAGCAGCCCTTGCGGGGAACTCAGTTCTAGTGCTCAAGCATTTTGCTTCGACGCATCCCAAGCTAATGAGAAAATATGCTTGATTTAATTTTATCCTATGAGGAAAAAATTAAAGCTACACTGAAGAGCTGAACAGGCATTTTCTTGTTCCTTTTTTTCTTTCCACCATTCAACCGGATTATCTCATGACACTAGTTTCGTTTTCCACACGTTTGCTGGTCATACACCTTTTGGTAATCATGTAACTGACCTGCAGGCGGGATGTTTT
The DNA here is from genome assembly GCF_013347855.1 of Anguilla anguilla. Classification (NCBI taxonomy): domain Eukaryota; kingdom Metazoa; phylum Chordata; class Actinopteri; order Anguilliformes; family Anguillidae; genus Anguilla; species Anguilla anguilla. The sequence continues at coordinate 12,474,583 of NC_049207.1, read as the reverse complement.
ATATGCAGTACTATTAATTGTACAGTATTTATTTGGCTTTGGCATTTGTTTTTGATCATTGTGAATGGAAGTATTGATGGTCATGGTGTGTACTTTTCCTTTACCTTGATTCCTTCAGTCATTTGGATGTTTTTAAATGTTGTTTTTCATATTTGATTTTTAAAAAACGAGAAGTGTAGATCTTTGTTAACCATTGCAATGCATCTTGAATATTAATTTCTGCATCTCAGAATGGGCCTGTAAATATTAAAATAAGATTTCTTAGTCAATTTTGTTTCTGGTTGTGTTGTTTCACTAGCCCTTTGGCCAGGACTCAAAAATTGTTTGAAATTGACTTTGTTTAAATAAATTTTAAAAATTAAATTTCCAAAATAAAATAAAAGCAATCAAACTGTTTACACTGTGGAAATTTCTGTCATTAGTATCATCACACAGAACAGGGGGATTTAGCAGACAGCAGTTTACTTTATTGCTCTATGTACAATGCTGAAGCCTTTCAGCTCGTCCGACTGAAGACATGGTCCAACTCCTCAGCAGTAGCCCAGCACACTAAGACAAGGGGACAGAGAACAATAATTCAGTCATAAATAGCCCATGAGACTACACGCGACTGACACGGCCTGTTTATTTGCCCGTGCTCGGCCTTCAAAAGATTAAAGAAAACCACCTCCACACAACTGCCCTATACTGTGCAACATGACTGCAGTCTTGAGAGGAGATTAAGTGAGAAGGACAAGACCTGAGGTGGAAACTGAAGCACTGACAGAGAAATCACCCAAATTCATTTAAACTGATGCAAATGAGCATGCAAATTACCACCCAAACAAGTAGAACTAGCAGTTTAAAAATAAGGAAAAAAGATTCCAGGATGAAATTCTGCACACACAATGTGGCAAAGTGCTATTAATAAGCAGACATTTTAATGTATGTCACATTACATTTTTTAAAAGTTATGGATTCAATCTAATGGTACCAGTACAAATCCAAATTTTACCCACTACCTACCCTCTAACAATGTTTCAGATACCCACACTGCCAGCAGTAGCAAAGCTCATAGGAAATCAGTGAGACAAGGTCAGTCTTTCCAGAGAGAGCAAAAGGAGTGACCAGGCCTGTTTTGAATGGCCTGAGGCTTAGCATCTGCTTCCTCTGGGAATGTATGCCACACTTAGTTTCTCCTCTGAATCATCCTTTAAGTTCTGAGATGAGAAACATCACATTTTAAGCGGTTTCGGGATACAGATGTTCTGTTACACAGGGATTGCCTTTACCTCGAGACTGGGGGTCACAAGTTAGCGAGGCTTTCTTCACTCATCATCGTCATCCTCCCCCTCTTCCTCCCCCTCACCAAGTGGTGGGATCCCCAGTTCTTCATCAGTCCACTTGGAGGCATCAGGCCAGGGGAAGTGACCCTGAACACACAAGAAAGTTTAAGAATCACCAGCTACTCTGGCTTCAGACAAAGTTAATGGTGTAATTATCAAGACACACAAGCCGTTGTGGCTGTGGATGGGTAAATCCTCCCCTCCTTCCCTCAACATACTTCCAGGCAGGAGACAAGAGGTAGTGGGGGAAAGGAGGAGACGCACCGAGAGTAGCTAGACTGGCTAGCTTGCTTTTCAGCTAGCTGTCCAGCTGCCCCGCATTACACTATTTTTCAAGGGCTGGGGAAAAGTGTAATTGTCCCCACACTTGCAGATTTGAGATAAGTTGTGTGTGGGCACAATCTGAGTCCAGAAGCAACACAGGCAATAGGCACACTTTAGCAACTTGTCGCCACTTCACTCACAAACACTGCATCTGGGTCATGCCAGAAGTGCCACAGGATCCAGAACCACATGGCACCACTCAGCAGCTCTGCCTGGAAGTGCTGGTTCTTGGTGAGCTGAGGAAACTGCCTGTACTGGGCCTCAATGTGAGGTCCGCCGCCAGCTCTAAAAACAGAACAGACAGCATTCAAATGAGCGAACGAGCAGTCACGCACAGGTACACACTGAACACTAACGCAGCTCCACTATCTTGGTCGTCACAGATTACGTTAATTTCGTCAAATAAAATTAATATATTGGATACTTATCGACAATCACAACTCACTTTCATACTATTCTACAAGACAACGCCATAACAGAAGCGAAAAGACACAGTCGTTGAATGACGTTGCCTATCGCAATGCACACGTGTTCTGTGTTTATGGTTCAGACAATACTTAAAAGCAATACTAAAGATGCTGCAAGGTTAGTTCAACATTGCTGCATGGCGTTTTAGACGCTTTTGCATGTTTATCCACGTCTATTACGCGTACAGCAATTCCACAGCACCACCCACTGGATGTTTTACTCGTTAGCTAGCCATCTAGCTACATTAGCTCGCTAGCTAGCTAGCTAACAGGACCAGTAAGGTTACCCCTATATATCGATAGCTAGCAAAGATAAAAATAATTATTACTGCACTCTTATCTTAAAGGCTATATATACGAACATTAGCAATACAATAGTTCAAATTAACAGTTGTAACATTAAATAACGTTTAACGATTGCTACGTGTGTTAGCTATTTATTTGACAAATTGAAATTGTTACAGCTATCTATTTTTTTATTGTTCTAACTGAAGCAATGCGTACCATAAATGAAAAGTTAGCGAACATTAGTCTAATACATAACGTTCGTTATGCTTTCAGGTATCCGTAAAACTGACTTGCAAGCTAGTTTGTATGCGTTACAGCCTATTTAGCTGCCTCCGTTAACCAGCTAACATTAGCTAGAAATTGTTACCCCAAGCTTCCTACTTACTTTCTGACGACCATTTTCTGAGGGCCCCGTCTTAGAAGCTGCACTCCGGCTCGGAGCACACCCACAGTTCTTCCAAGAGAAGACATGTTGCTTTATTTACTGTTCCCTCTCCCCACTTTCATACACCATACCATACGCTACAAATGTCACCTTCCCTCATCCAAAATGAACTGGGCCTGTTAGCCACTAATAACAAACGTCGTGATTGGACGGCTGGAGGGAACGTTCTTTTGTGGTCTTGACGAATCCACGGCAGCCAATAAAAAAACACCAAAACTAAAACAAAAAATAATTTTGCGTTCGTGTCGAAAAACCTGATCAAAACAACGCTTACTAGGTGTATCAGTTATTTACCCAATCAACGGCTGGCGATGGAAAAACACAAAACCTACAGACACTGCGACCCTTCAGGGCTGGATTCTGACGCCTACGTTAAACCATCGGGTAATGGTTCCCTGACTCACCAGTAGAGAGAGACAGAGACCTTTTCTGGTTCTTTTGCGGTAACGTTATTGTCAGTTCTCATCATTTATTGTACAGTATTTTAACTACTGACTTATATCTGCGATACATTTCCAGATCCCAAATCCTAGCCTGAGTCATTAAGTGTATTAGTACTGATAGAGTACTTTCTGCTGGATCAGTTGACAAATGAGAGTGCACACCATATATTCTTAGTTTAGCTTTATTATTATACGGCATTTAAAGACAGCATTATCCTTATCTTAATAGCACTTAAAATACAAATGGAAAAAAAAAAAAAAAAAAAACAGAATCGTGCCCTATAGGTGCAATATACTGGCAGCAGAGTTTCATCCGTCATGGTATAATCTAATACAGGGATCAAGCATGATTTTTAAAAGAACGTTTAAAGTATTAAGGTAGAAATGTGGCTGTTGTGTTCACATAAAATAAGTGCCACTCTTCCTTTACTATTTTCTATATTTGCTTTTGTAATGTTAAAAATGGTGTGTTGCACATTACCTGTCATGATTTAACAGAATTTATTTAGGATTATGCTGAGCTATCTGGAGGACAGGTTCAATCAGTCAGTCAGTTGAGTGGGGTCCATGGCTAGTCGTCTTCATCAGTCAAAATATATTTACATGTTTTTAAATTTCACAGAAGCCTTCAGGGGTGTGGAGGTGTCTGTGAGGTAATGTTCCTTGACATATCTGTGGTGATTCTGTCTGTATGAGCCACAAACCACTTTTCACTAAAAACATCAACAAAAACAACCTTATACTGGCAAAATATCCATGCCTCCTCCATCACTGAAGATAGAAATAGTTCTGGTAACAGCCCCTGTCATGGCAAATGTAAAAGAATATACATTGTAGGTTGTTTTCACTGACTGATGCTTGTGTCAATAAATGATGAAAAATGCAAATTATATTGACCCAGTGCTCAAGCATAATGGTGCATCCAGGTATGCCATACTTAACCTATTAGGAGCTGCCTTTAATGAAACCAAATTTATTGCTGGGGAAAAAGCAGGTAAGGTGCTGTGAACATTCTGGGACACCTGGCATCCTGTTGACTTACCTATTAGTAAAGAGAAAGGTAGTATAAAGACACATACATTGCACAGGTGTTGGGAGTATGAAGTATACCTAACAAAGACCTTTTGAGATCTATTACATGCTTGCACCATCAAACTTTCCTTGGGGCCATTTAATATAGTGTGTGAGTATCTTTTTCCTCATTAGGCTATAAATACAAGCAGATATATGGCTTATCACCTATATTAACTTGCAAATGTTCTATGGGATATATTGAGCACCATTCGTAATGGGGTTAAACCAGTTTACCTTAGAAAACTATTGTGAACTTTGCTGTCCTATAGGCTACATAATGTTTTTACAGGACTAGGACTTCAGAGTCTCGCCAACCGATGAGATTTCAATTTATAAACCTTTGGTGAAACAGTATGTATTTTAACCTGAAATGCATTTCCGTCGTGCGACAGGAACTTGACCGTAACCAACTATGCAACCTACATCGGAATAAACTGATTACCCCATTCAAACAACTGTCCCCCCCCCTTTTTTTTTTACTGCACCGCAACAATGTAACTATTCTCAGCTCACACCAGGGGGCGCTTTATAAATGTTAGGCGGATAACGGATGTTTTAATGTTACACGACACTGCTTCTGTAATGTGTTGGCATGCGGGTCTCTTTGGTTGTTTGTGTCAGAAATTTTAACGTAGGCGTTGTTCGCAAGGGTAACATCCTCTTTAATTCCTAAATTACTGTATCGTCATCAGTAGTGACTCGTTTCTAAATGCGGATATACAGATGAGCACGTCTGCCGAGGTTAGTGACTTAATGGGTGCCACATAACGGTCTTTCAGCCTCTAAGCTATTTAAATTCATATTCAGCCAATTAACGCCGGCACCGAGATCCAAATGCGCTTTGGTGTGCAGTTGCTAATATTTGCAGAAAACGCTGACCAAGAAAATGTTTTTAGCATATCGAATTCAACATGTTTGGTATTCATGTTGGTATATTGAATTTCGAGGCTTGCTGGTAATACTTTGACAGTAACCGTTTGCACTTCCTTTTAATAGCTGTTCGAGGTTCCAGCAGAAATGACATTTCAGAACGCGCAGCCAATGCTATCTGTGTAATGAACAGATGCGGATGTCAAAAATGGTTTTATATGCAAAGTACACCATTCTTATGAAGCTGCCCAGCTCACTGCCATTTTGATAATTTACAGAAGCACACGTACACTTTGCTTTGGAATCGGTTATTTTTAGGAATGTACAAGCCCAAATGCCCCAGATAATTGTTAGCGGGCTCTACATTTTATAATTATTCACAGATGATTTTACTTTTAGCAGAATATTTCTGCAGCATTATATATTTGCAAACCAGGTATCGATACATGCACGGATCTGCTGCGTCTGTTTATGGAATTCTGACGTGCGTTGCAGGCGTTATTCTCCCGTTGCCAACTGTCAGTCATAATTTTATGAAAACATATTTTATTCAAGCGTGGGTGATTAAAAAAAAAATCTGTTCAACTGTACAACTTGGAATAATCCAAAGGAAAATGAATTGAGACCATTACGTGAGATGTGCCAGTTGAGCAGACACCTGCTAGCCTGATTGCCATTTAAGGCAATGCTTTGAAATGTAGTCTTCCGTTTAAACAATTCATCATTTAAGCCCCACAATACTGTCTCTTCCTGTGTTTATCAAAAGTAAAATTAAGTATAGGGATTAAAACATTTTGCTTTAGAATATCCCAACAAAACAACCGCATTGCAAACCTTTTGAAAAGGCTCATTATATAGTGCTTTCCTGGTGAGCGGTTTTGCTTTCTCAAGCAGCCTTCAAGCCCAAGGGAGGACGGGTCCAAACATCCAAACAGAATTGCGACACCCATAAACGCATTCTTGTACAACTGTGGAACTACATGAGAACGGTTGTTTGACACCCAGCAACCAGCTGCTGCATTGTCTTCTCTGGATAGCTGCAGCAGAGATGATGGTGGAGCAGGCAGTAGGTGATAAAGATCTAGAAAAGCACCTGAAATGAAACGACCATTACGAGCACAGGTCTTAACACTTCATATCTTAAAATTCACGAGAATATCAACTATCAGATGGGCCTCAAAGTTAAACCTCACCTCATACTGAAAGACTTTTTAATTGAATTCTAGTAAAGAAAACATTTTGTTCAACTGAGGACTTCAGCCATGCCAGATACATATCTTCTGACAGTTATTTCTCATTTTGGTGTGCTACAAAGCCAAATTAAAATATGTTTATACTCTATTTTTCTACCCTCAATAAAAGTCCACCTGTGTTCAATTACATGGCTGAACTGAAATGGCAGGTCAGATCAGCTGCCCTGTTGTGAAGATCAAGGAACTGCCCATGTAACTTTGAGAAATAACTTGGTTATAAAGACCTTTCTTGGAGTAATGGTTAAGTCTGCTGAAACAAAATGCCACAACCCAGACAATACCAACAGCAGGCCATCCTCCAATATTGAGCAAACGGACAAGGGCAATCGTCAGAGAAGTCACTAAAAGGCCAGCTATAATACTGTGGGGAAAGAAGCTGCAGAGCTGATTGGCTGAAATGGGAGAAACTGTCCATAGACCAAGAATCTCTTCAGATCTGGCCTCTGTGAGAGTGGCTGGACAGAAGTGAATTCTGAGAAAGGTCAACATTAATGCAGATCATGAAGTTTGCCACAAGCCGCCCCCCCCCCCCCCCCCCAAAACACAGCCCATTACTAAGGTAACACTGTCCCTGCCATAAAGCATTGTGATGGGGTTTCTTTTCAGCAGGAGGAACGGAGTCAAATACAGGCAAATCCTTGAACCCGTTTCAGTCTGCTAAAGATCAGTATTTAGAACAAAGATTCATGTTCAAACAGGGCAATGACCCAAAGAACACAAAGGAATGGCTTAAAAAGGAGGTCCGTATTCTGTCGAGCCAAAACCCAGCCTTAAATCTATGACCTGAAATTTGCTGTCCACCGATATTGTGCCAGAACAAATTTTGCATGGAGGAATTGGAAGGGGGGGGGGTGTAGCTGTAATACCCAGGTAAGATTTAATTGTGCTTTATGACTGGCCTTAAGCAGTTGACAATGGACAGGTATTGTATTACTCCAGCTATACTCCCTCCCACCTCTATATAGACCAACTGTGACACACAATACTTCCCATGCAGATTCAGTGACTGTTTTATAATTTAGCCAGTTGGTGCGGTCATAATCAAACACCTTGGATGATGCTGGGTAGCATGCATCACCTCAGATGATGCATGCTACCCAGCAAGGCTGAGGAGTGGTAAGAGAATTTATATATTTTACATATATTTCTTTATTCAAACAACCTACAAAGGCACATTAAATGCTGCGACAGATGTTACCCCATCCATACATCACCTCCCACCATTTCATCCTAAATGACCTCTGGAGGCTGTGGTACATGTACTGAGCCAGATGAATATTAATTATAGGTAAGGAACACCATGTCAGGCAGAGAAAAACATGGACACAGAACAAAAAGATATCATATGCAAGACTTTACTACAAAATCCTCTTAACTGCTGCACACAAAAACAATCAGACTTGCTGCCTGGAAACCATGGCAGTACTATGCAAAACTCACCACTGCATACGGACAAGGTAGCCCCTGAAAAAACATACAAAAAAATAAATGTTTGGCGAGCTAGTTCATTTTAAAACTAGCACGATTTAACAGAACAGCACAATCGACGCTTGTTTACTGGGGTATACAGCTTCTATAGTTATCTACACAACATACCGTCGCAATTTGAGAAATCGACCAAAGTATTTCAAAAATAAAACGAATGCACTAAAACATTATGGCTGATTGTGCAATGTCGTCCATGCCACGCCCATGTCAAGGTTTCACAAATGAACCTCAAGCTCTGGGTTAGCTAGTGGCTACATCCAAGTGGCACAGAAAAAAAAAGCATTCGCCATTTACTAATGACAAGACGAGAAGCAGCGGACGACAACATGGCGGACCCGGGCAGTAACTTTAGCTAATGAACTCGTTCGTGATCTTTCCAAGCTGTCTAGACATAACGCGATTTAACGTAAAGTAGTTATAATACATCGCAAGAATTGTGCATTAAATGAAACGACATAGCAAGCTAGAGTTACTATTATCAATAACACAATAACAACAAAATTCAATGAACTAACGTTAATAGATTAGCTCTGCGTTTCCGGTTATCCTTTTAACGCAAAAAGGATTTGAATGTTTGTCATATGCAGTACTTTGCGAGAAACCCCGCAACATTTTAAGTTTGCTCACTCCCGTTACTCCTTCACTAATTCCAGTCTGGCCCCGTTACAAATACTCGAGCATCTAGCTAATGAAAGCCAATTTAAGACTGGTAGAAAATAGGATCACCTCCCCAACTGCTAATCATTACCAAACCATACGGAACTGTTGAAGAGTGACGTCTGGAGCAAAGACGGAAACAATGTTGAGTCCAAAACGAGGAAAAGTGCACCCTTTAAGGGCTCGCCAAGATTTAAATGGCTTTTTGTCTTTTAGCCACTGAAACGTCAAAACAGGAAGTGCCCCCCTTCTGCTGGCTTTCCGCTGTGCTACTCTCGGGATCGCGCAGTCCCACCCCTAACTGCGCGTTCTTGACACTAACCAAAGGTTGACTCCGCCGCCATCTTCTATACGGCCACCATATCCTCACTACAGATATTAATAAAATGTGTGCGTTACTTCAACAAGCGATACTCCGTTTGCAAAGAAATATACTTGCGCATACAGAATACATTCAGAAAATCCATAAACAATAGAAACGCTCTGCACTGCTCTTGCACGGTTGTTGTACCCTGCCCTCTAATGGCGCCGTCGCCTCGTTTGAAGCAAGATGGTTCTTCTCCGCTTGCGCCGCTCTCCCCTCGCAGCTCAGAGCCCACCCTCCTCTCACGGTCAAGTGATGTCATGAAGAGCCAACCAACGCCTCCAAAACATGACAACGCATGCATTATTGGTTAGAGACGTCGTCAATCTTTTCAGCAACGCAGAAGGAGGGGTAATTACGGAGGAAGATGCGCCATTTTGCGATAACATAAAATATCAATGGCTAAAATTAATCAATGACCGCACTTATATTTAAATGAAACAAACGACACAATGGCAGAGTATTTAAAGTAAGATACGTAAACACAGGCCCTAAAATGGAATTAACAAATAAAAAATACATATTGACGTTGTTAACGAATCGGAAGCAGAAAAGCGGTTACTATTGTTTTCTCAAAACAAAAAATATCCGGCGTGCTTTGGACTGCGAACTAACTTCGGGACGGAGAACGCCAGTAACCCTTGTTCATTTTCCAAAGCGGCTTCGATCTCCATAGACGACACCGAAAGAAAGGAGACATCCGATAGACTTTATACCACTCATAGAGCGCGTGCGCAGGGGGCTGCGGTTTGGCCAGAACAATCTTGTGTGGGGGAGGGGAAACTCATTCGGAATGTGAATAGGAGGATTTTGGAAAGCACTGTAGGAGAATTCTGCACAGTGCTACGATTAACATCAGGTTTGTGACGTTTCGGGATGGATTTTGAAACCTTAGCTACAAAGATGTAGCAGTTAAGATACATCTACTGGCCGCGCGTTCCTGGCTCCGATTTTTTAAATTCTAATGCACTTATTTAATGCACAGTATTAAACATTTCGCAGTGGTTCGCGACGTGAGAATGTAGGACGTGCCATACATTTGGTCTAGAATTGGATCTCGGGGGTATTATTTATTTGTTGTAAGTGGTATTATTTATTTGTTAAAACAGAACCCCGATGCCACTTTGATATGTACACCTTTCAAAGGGGTTTTCAGTTTTTTTGAATCCAGCATTTTGGATATTTGTTTACTTGAAATCCAGCAGAGAACACAGCTTTTCAGCACGGGTACAGGATGTGTATGTGTGCCTGGATTCTTTATGCAGGTTCCAGAGGTGCAGTGTCCAGATGCTTGTGTAAATTCTGGTCAGTTGGTATGCTGTACCCCCACCCTCCCTCTAGTTCAGAATGAAATCTCTGTGCTTGTGTAAGGAAATTATGTAACAAAGATTTTCTGGTTCCAACTGTGCAGAGCAGGAGAGAGTTTCTCATATTCAGCTCTCTGCAACAACTGCAGGATCCCTTTTTCTACATTAGCAAGCCAATTACCTTACACGGTTATACCTGAGATAATTACTGTGGTTTTCCATGGGAACTTGCTTATAATTGTAATAAAATTCTAAAAATAAAGAGATCATTATTAGGCCTCCGGCAATGAAAGTACATTCAAGTATATTAGTGGTAGACACATGGCCTCTTTGTTCAGTTTCTCCTGTTAAAATGTAAAGTGATTTACTATTTCATCCAGTTCACAATATGTTAATATGACAGAAGTTTTTTTTTTAAATCAGCCCATCAAGTTTATAAAATCCAATCAGCACTTTTACCTGCCTTTTCTATAACTTTGTAAGCATCCGCAGTGATCTGAACCACACAAGTCCTCAAGAAACCACCTGCTCCAATATACTTTACTTTTACTTGTCCCTGCTACTTTGAGATTCCAGCCTCTAAGCTCCCTCAGCAGTTCACTTTTAAATGAAACCCACATCATTGGTTGTACATAACTGGTTCAACTTTTTTGTAACACAAGCGTCATTTCCTTGCACACGGTTTTTGCTGCACCACACAATTAGTGTTGCTGGGCACGGTAGCACCACAACAGACAATGTCACGCACACAGCCACGCTGGAGAGTGCAAAAGGAAATATGTTCCGCAGCTCCTCAGCTGCTTGTGCAATCTGACTCACTAAGGTACAGTAAATGCGTCCTGTGTAGCTTTTGCCTGTCAAACTCCTGGCCTCACTGTAATTTATGCTACGACACCCAAGTTGCAGGGGTGCAAATGGAGATGTGAATGTTTCGCCAGATAAAAATCACACCAGAAACTGCAGTGTGGCCTGATGATCCTTTCAGTGCACATAATACAAACCACAGGAAGAGGAGGGTTTGCTTACACACAGTTACAAGTGACTGTGCTACCATAAATGTAAGATTTGAAAAACAGCATGGTGACACTGTCCAATCATATCAATCTCAGTGACACTGATTTTTCAACTTTAATACTCTGATGATACAAGAATATTGAGAAGGATGTAAGGGTGACTATTCAATTGAAAAAATACATAACATTTGAACTCTCTTGCCATTTGTATAATCTTACTACAATTTCCAGTCACAATCATCTGATGAGTGTGCTTGATGAGACATTGCAGTCTTGAACATGTATTGTTATTTTCAGAACACATCTTCACTTTCCCCCATTCATTTCCTTTTTTATTTTATCGTTTGTATCATAGTCTGTTTCCTTGAGAAACTTTCCAATTTACAAAAGCTAGGCATTATTACACATCTACATCTTAACATAAATATTTAATGTTTCAAGCTTGCAACAAAGCACTCCAGCTTGAATTAGTTGTGATTGAGGGAATAATGTAACACAAAGCACAACTACAAATCTCCAGATGTAATCTGCCCCATAAAAGCATGACGCTGTGAGTGAATACAGCGAGCTCATTTTCCATTTCTCAAAAGGAGAGGCTTGGAGTTGGACTACAGATCAGTTCTACTGGTTCTCGTGAACGCGCTTTTCGCTGATGAACTCTCTCCTCTCGCTGCGCCCCTGTGTTTGTCGGCGGGTGAACCCCGCAGAGTGTAGGGGCGGGGTTCGGGTTGATGAGGGGGGGCTCGTCGGGGGAGGCGGAGCCACGGCAGTCCTGCCTGAGCCGCCATTTTTGCAAAGGGGAAAGAGACAGGAGTGAGCGAATCGAGTTTCCAACAGTCACCATAGATAGGACAGAGAATTAAATGGTTCTGAACAAGAAAAACTTAAAATACAGGAGTCCGAGTGACACCCACGAACGACAGAACAAACGGTAGTTATTTTATGGGGGGTAGTGTTAGGCTTAACATTTTTTCCCCGTTGTTGTAAACCCGCAGTGGAGACAGTAGTCTTGTTTTGGTTGTGTGGAGACGGGCGGCGGGGGTCTCACCCGGGTCCCCTGTTCTTCTTTCACAGTACCTACAGTGGACATTAACGGTAAGTGAAGGACTTTATTCATTAAATACGGACCTTAAATCTTGAGCTGATGTGCCACTTAGTTTTCATACGAAGAGCTCATCAAATTACAGGCTAGCTAACGTTAGCTGATATAGGCTAGGCTTTCCTGTCAATGTGGATCTGCTTGGAAAGCTGCTGGTTTAACTATAACTTAGCTAGCTTCCTAACCAAGTAACTGTCTTTATAGGACTTAAAGTGTTATTTAGCAGTATTATTAGCTGTAAATACGATGACCCTATGCTGCGTTCTGCCGGAAGAGTGCTGTTCAGGCGGTGGAAGGACAGCGCACTTGGAATTTAGATGCTGGTCCTCTTACGATGATAGCAGGTCGTGGAAGCTGAACTGATACAAAGAGTAAAAGCGATGAAAAAAGTATTTTCTTCATGTAACTGGTAATAATGTGTTATTTTGGTAGGTGGCAAAATATATAAGGAAAACCAACTTTTGCCAGAATATTTATAACATTACAAGGCTTGCAGCCCAAAAACTTGGCACAGTGAGTGGCTAGCTAACCTGCTAGTATTAACGTTGTTTTTACAATTGGCTTGCTAATAGGCTGTAATATTAGCCAACATCTAGCTGTCAATTCATATAGTCTGTGCACTGGTTTTCATCTCAACTGTTACCTAGGATTTTGCGAAATATCAGGGTCCATGTACGCTTTATTTGTTGTAACAAATATTTCGGAGGTGTGTACAACAAAGCTTTTGTTTACATAGCTGGCTAGCCAGCTATAACTTGGATCCACCTTACATTGCATCGAGACAAATTCGGAAAGAGCCCGATTGCATTTCGAGATTCTCAAGTTCGTTAAAGACAACTAGCCAGTGTCCAAGTTGACGTTTCTGGCTTGCTGATCGTTCAAATAACGCATAAAACGAAGCCTCTAACTGGATACGTGAAACGAAAGGCGTTCGCCCGACTGCGCTGAGAGAATACGACAGGAGAGTCCCCACTGGGTTTTTATTACAAAATACATTTAGCTAGCTATGTGCTTAATTTAGATTCTGAATGTATGTGGATGTGCTGCAAAGGTTGGGGGAGGGGTATGGGGTGAAAAGACACAGTATCAAGAATACTGTAACCGCTGCCACCATGTATTTGCTACACTGAACCTGAAGCACTTTGAGAACAAGCCATTATGCGCCAAAACGGAAAATCGCACAGTATAACCTTCCCAGCCTACTAAGCCGATGTAACAAGCTAGCAAGCCAACTAGCCACTATGCATCCGTTTCATGAACAGTGTAACGTTACTATTGCGAACATGCGCATGCATCTAACTAGCCAGCTAGCATCCTATATATCAGATACACACATCTAGCTGAATATTGCTTTTATTGTCTAAACCTGCTAAGATTTATTAGCTAAATATCCACATGGAATCACTAATAAATGTATTTTCGTGGTGCGCGTTTGAAATCGTAATCCTTGAATTGTTTAGTCTCTCCAATTCCGGAGGTATCACTAGCTAGCTGGCTAGCTTGTTGCAGTTGCTAGCTGGTGAAGTTCGTCTTTTCCATGTCATGTCAGGCAAAAGGGACACATAAAAGCTACATGCAAACCGAACAGACAGACGGACAATTAATACACAGTCTCTCAAGAAGGCGGTGGGTAGTTTTCTACGTGCTTTTATCCGTACGTCGAGGTCTTCTTGGCCACACGATTTTTTTCGCTGTCCTCATGAAAGTGGTGTAAAAATGGCGGCCTGGGTTGATGTTGTGGTAATTTAATCTGTTCAGTCTTCCACACCCCTACCGGTCGAGCTCACTGCAGCACCGACACAGGGACACGCATCTACACAACGCGAAGGGCTCGGATATAATTTCAAATAAGTCCCATTCGAAGAAAGTAGTTGAAGAATTTACTAATGTTCAACGCTAATGTGATACAGCAAGACTGTCTTAACATTTTCCCAATATTCCTTTAACCACTGAGTTTATCTTTTTGAAAAAATAGCAAGTCTTGTTGTCTACCTCGATGTTGAACAGAATCTCAGAAATGTAGCTACCTAACGTTAGTCTGTTATTCAACCGGGTACGCCCCCTCAGAAATAACATCTGCATCCGCTGCTTCCGAATAACTTTAATTTAGAAATGACCTAAAACATTACCCTCTTGTGGAATCACATGCAGTTTGACACGGTAACAGCTTAAGGTATTAAAAAAATAGGTTAGACGTCCGTTTTTGAAATACAGTTGCGTGTTAAGTGAATAGGCGGAGGATGCAGGTCCTCATATTCTTATTTGTCAGTCTGTATGGTTTAGTCATCTATTATCGTAACCATCTTGTTTGAAATATTTATTGACTGAAAAAGATCCACACAGTGCTCTTCCTGTGTCTTTGTACGACATTGTTACAGGTTCGTTTTAGTGTGCTGAATTTTACTAATGCATTGGCAGTTTGTCACGTTACATAAAAGGATAAAATGCAACACTGTTAAAAGAGCAGTTGGGATGGGGGTGTTTCTTCCAGCCCCTTAACAGGCTCGTTATCTCTCCCCTTCTCACGGTGTTGCGTGCGTCTTTGTCAAACCCCCCAAATTCTCTTCAGAAGCCTCAGTACCCCTGATTTGGGGTTAATTTTTCACAGTCCCCACCCCCAACCTCCGTGTATTGGAAGGTGAAAGCTGGGGGGGTCAAGGATACAGTGGTTTGTGTTCAGGATGTGTAGATGGATATTAAGTGATTAAACCAATTTACTCAAAGGAATGGCGGCGTAATCAGATAATGCCAATGAACAAAAACATTTGTTCACTCAATAATCGAGTCCTGCTGTTTTTCCATTTTGAGTTTGGTGGTGGTTCGTAGAGCAGTAATGGACTGAAATATCATTAGCACGAATATCAATTTTTTACTCTCAACAGTGAGCCCCATGTTCTTTCCCTGCTCTTTCTGTCCCCCCTAAACAGGCTGTGTCTTCATGACTTTAAGATGTTTGTTCACCCACAGTGCTTGAGAGCAGTAGGGGCTACAACTTGCCTTGACTGAAAATAACATCAGTACTTCTTGTTGTGCAACATAATTTAACATAATAATACAATTGACAGTCAAGACGGCAGGAAACACGCTAGAAATAGCTGCACTTAACTTTGTGGACCGTAACATTTGACCCATCCTGTAAAAAAAGGGGTTTGAATGACCAAAACGATGGTCCCTTGTGGTTCGACTGATTGGTGAAGAATGAGAGGGAGGGAGAGCCGTTCTGTGAAACAACAGCTGTTACTCGGTGGTCTCCTTTGACATTGATAAAGACCCCGACCCCCTGCTCATACTGCCCTCCCTGCCCATCCCCCCCCCCCCCCACCCCCCCATTGGCAGAACGCTGCCCTTTTCTCAAGCCGCAGGATGGGAGGCAAACGGGGAAATGAAGTGTTGTGGCTAATCTCAGTCACGTGTGCGCTGTAATGGCGTAGCGGCGAGTGTGAGTGGCGGCGGCGCTCTCCAGCCGCACAGATGGCTAATGGGAAGCAGCGTTGCCCTCCAAGAGACAATGAGGGCCGTCTGTCTCCTGACCCGCGCGAGGAGGACCTGCCGTGCCGTGTCCAAGGAGGGCCGCAGGGGTGCCCGTTTACTGAAAAAAAAACGCCATCAGGGCGCGACGCTAACACTTTTTCCAAGGAGCGTACGTGCTCCTATGTTGAAAAATTTAGGGACACTCCAATGCATCCCAATTAGTATATGTGCTACTGAATTGTTTTTCCAGATAGCACACATCAGCTTTGTGGAGCAGTGCTCCTAAAACAGGAGCGCTATAGAGCTCTGGCCATGCACCCCCGAGTTGTGTTTTCTTATGACCAGCCTACCGCAGCTTTTATCTGTTTGCCTTTCTGTTTGCCGTGCCTTTATTTCCGCGGATACCAGGCACGGTCCCCTGTGACCCTGTTTCCAGCGTCCGTACCAGCTACATGGGCTCTGCTCCCAGCTGGGTCGCCAGACCTGCCAAATCAGGCGTTGCCCTCGTAGTGAAAAATTTAGTTCGGCGCCAACAAAAACCTCGTTTTTGAAACGGTTTGCTTAATGTGGTTTTTTTTGGACTCTTTTCCCACATCGTGTGATCTTGTGGCAGTTACCTGTGGGTGCGTAGCGAGTCCTCAGAAGAACAGGAAAAAGAGGCGAAATTGTGGCCTGCTGACAGCCTGAGATGACGGGAAGGTCGTGTGTTTGGAGGGGGTACAGGAGCACACACGTTTCTGGTCCAGATCCAGGTCAGGTAGGTAGGGTGGAACTGGGGGTGCCAACTATAACCACCACCACACACAGACCTGCTGTCTGATCCTGTGCATAACACACACACACATGCACGCACACACACACAACCATTTGAGTCACAGGATCTGTAGCCCAATGTCTTTGTCAGACACTGCTGTGCACAGGCCTGTATTGGACACTGTGCTGTACTGTGTACTGGCCTGTGTGTTTTGTTCTGTGCATCACCCTGTATGAGATATTGTGCTGTGCACAAGCCTATTTCAGGCAGCTGTGCTCAGACCTGTGTCAGACACTGTGCTGTGCGTTGGCCTATGTCAGACGTTGTGCTGTGCACCGGCCTGTGTTAGATTCTGCGCTGTGCACCAGAATGTCAGACACTGCCCTGTACTGTGCACTGGCCTGTGTCACACACTGTGCTGTGCAGTGTACCGTAGCCACTGTGCCTTATCGCGTGCATTAATCGCAGAACAGTCAGTGAAGCTGAAGTATGTTTTTTAGTCCCAGTTGAACGACGCGGGTGTTGCTTCATCGAGACCGCCATCCTGGCGTGAAAGCGGTCGGTTCAGTGGAGGCCGAGAATGCTCCCAGTCCGCCAGGCTTGTGCGCAAGTCCCGCTTTTGTTTTGTCTACAGCGTAAACACACACCAGGTGCAGCGGTGGAGCCGGGGTGTTGGACAAACACACCTGCCACCGCTGGAGCTACAGCCGCACGGACAGCAACCACAGCGCAACCAGGAAAGGAGACCATCTCTGCGTGTCTCAGTCTGAAATCGGGCGCATTGGTTAAATGCATCCTGTGTATTATTATTTCTTTCACTGCGCGCGGCTGGAGTGTATCCCTGTATTCAGGTTCTGGGGCTCGCTGGCGAGCTGTGAGGTGGGGGGCCCGTGAATGTGGGGCTGCTCTCCGGGACGCTGTGAGGTCGGGCATTGTGCTGTGGCAGCGCGGGGTCACGAGGCTCGGCGTTTCCGATGGCTCCGGAGCCGGAGACGCCGCCTGCATAGCAATGGCGCGCTTCGTTCCGGGCCGGCCTGGCGGCGCGCTCTGAAAGGTCTCCATTTTGTGTCGATGGAGATCAATAGTGCTTTGGGAGAGGACGTGCTTTATCCAGTCGGAAGCCTTGTAAAGCTCTCCCCCTTTTCCCCTCCTTAAAGCGGCAGTGGGCCTGGCGCGTTGTCCAATTAGGCCTGAGCGTCGGCTGTCTCCTGTTCTGTCGGTTTGCACTCATGTCTGTGTGTGTGTGTGTGTGTATGTATGCATGTCTGTGTTTGTGTGTGCCTGCCTGTCTGCGTGTGTCTGTTCATATATATGTATGTGTGTGTGTCCATGTTCGTGTGTGCGTCTGTCTGTGTGTATATGCGTGCGTGTGTGTCTGTGTATATGAGCATGTGTGGAAGTGTGTATGTCTGTCTCCGTGAGTGTGTGTGTGTGTGTGTGTGTGTGTGTGTGTGTGTGTGTATGTACATGTTTGTGTTTTAGTGAGTAAACATGTGGTCACATGAGTCCACGGCAGGTCCAGGGCTGAATTAATTTAGTGCAGCCAGTCCCCGTTGGGCCTGCAACCTCATTACCGTCCCACGGTCCTCGGTTCACACCTTCCACGGTCCCGCTCCGCAGAGGCCTGGCACCTTACCCCCTCTCCCATCTCCTGGCTCACTGCCCCTGGCCGGAGCTGCACTCTCCCTCCCTCCGCTTCCACCCACCCACACACCCTCAGCAGAGAGGGAGAGGGGGAGGAGAGAGAGGCACCGGGGGGCGTGGTCAGGATGCCACCCGCACACAGTCACACTCACTCAGCGGAGAGGGGAGAGGGGGAGGAGACAGAGGGACAGGGGGCGTGGTCAGGATGCCACCCGCACACAGTCACACTCAGCGGAGAGGGGAGAGGGGGAGGAGGCAGAGGAACAGGGGGCGTGATCAGGATGCTGACGCAGGAAGGATTCGTCAAATATAAGGGTGCACACAGACACTCATTCTCACGTACTCTTACCCAAACAGACACACAGCACGCGTGCTGGGGTGCATGCACAGGGAATGGCGTGGGTGGTGGGTGTCCGTGTGTGGCTGCCCCCCCTCGTGGCAGTGGCCTATCCCTCCCTGCACTCTCTGTAAATCCCTGAGAGGGACGGGTTTTGCCGTGTGCAGCTGCATGAGGCGGCGTCTGATTGTTTGCTGTGTCGACAGACGGAGAGGTGACCCGCCTCTCCCCGGGGGGCGGATCCATGGCAGACAGGGAGGGGAGGGGCATCACGGGTGGCACACCTCTGCTCTCACCTCGCCCCACCTGACAGACACGCACACGCAGTGATGCGTTAGTGGCTTCACGCTTTAATGGGAGAGACCATGTACCCCTGTGGGGTGGGGCTGGCACAGAGCTTCCCTCCCAAATTCTAGCCATAAATCATTTGGACTGAATGGACTCTCTGCTCATGCTTTTGTCTGGTCTGGTCTACAGAATAGTGGATGCGTGCATGTGTGTGTGCACGCACGTGTGTGTGTGTGTGTGTGTGTGTTGTGAGCCTGTGTGTGTGTGTGTGTGCTCGTGTGCGTGCTATGAGCCTGTGTGTGTGCTTGTATGTGCTGTGTGTGTGTCTCTGTGTGCTGTGAGCCTGTGTGTGTGTGTGTGTGTGTGTGTGTGTGTGTGTGCACATGTGCATGCTCGTGTGTGTGTGTATGTGTGTTGTGAGCCTGTGTGTGCGTGTGTGTGTGTGTGTGTGTGTGTGTTGTGAGCCTGTGTGTGTGTGTGTGTGTGTTGTGAGCCTGTGTGTATATGTGTGTGTATGTGCTGTGTGTGTAGTGTTGTGAGCCTGTGTGTGTGTGTGTTGTGAGCCTGTGTGTGTGTGTGTGTGTGTGTGTGTGTGTGTGTGTGTGTGTGTGTGTGTGTGTGTGTGTGTGTGTGTGTGTGTGTGTGTGTGTGTGTGTGTGTGTGTGTGTATGTGCTGTGTGTGTATATGTGTGTGTGTGTGTATGTGCTGTGTGTGTAGTGTAGCTCAGGGCAGCTGAAGGGCAGTGGCGGTGCTGTCTGAGCTGGTCACAGTGCTCTGGCTTCCCAGCCTCCCGCTGTCACCTCTCCACCTGTCCCCCGCAGGCAGCGAGGAAGAGGAGTCTGATCGGCCCTGGCTGCTCCCCTCTGCGGGGGAGAGAAAGTCCACTGTCACGCTCTCTGGAGCAGGCGGAGAACGTCCCCCCCCCGTGGGCCTGGTCCTGCTGAAGGAAGCCGTGGTATTTCGGGGCAGGCCTCCGTAGCACAATGGCCGGGCCGGGCTGTGCCCCGGCAGCGCCCCGTCACACGGGCATTGAGGGGAAGTGCAGTTTCAGGTATCGCCGCTTTCGCCGCGCTCCGCAGAGCAGACCCTTCTTATCGGCCCCGGCTCTCCGGCGCCCGTCCCAGAGACGGGTCGCAGCTGCCGGGCTCCCTTTGGGCCCCGCCCCCCCCCCCCCCCACCCTCCCGAACCCCCTCCCTGCTCCTCTTTCTCCTGCCAACTGCGCGGCACGTAACCGTGGCGACCCGCCGGACGGACGGTGGCATTGCAGCGCGGTGACGTAACGCGTGAAGTGAGCCGTGGGATCGGGCGTGCAACAGGACCGTGTTTTCGGGGGGGGGGGGGAGGGGTTTGGGGGGTTGCGGTTGATGACTAACCACCCTGGCTCCGGTCGCTCATTAGAGCTAGCGCTGCGCTGCACCGCTCCGCAGCCAGGTCGCCACGGAAACGACTCCGCATTTCTCCTCCGTAGCGCTGCGCGTTTGACACGCCGATCAATGCGAGAGCGGTCGCTGTGGAGCCCTGTTAGAGCTGTGGGCCGGGATGGAGGCCCGGGACTCCCCCCCCAGCCTCGCGGTGGGGTGCGCGGAACGTTCTGGGTCTCCCCCCCCCCCCCCCGGCTCCGGGGCGAGCGGGCGCAGGTGAACGGGGACGTCGGTGGCTCTGGCTCTGGCTCGGGTTCTGATCCCATGCACTGTGCTGCGCTCACCAGCTGGGCCCCAGCCAGACTGTGCGCAGCTCAGGAGGAAACAGAAGAACAACATCTGGCTTTGAGCTTACAGTGCCTTTAACTGTGCGTGTGCGTCTGTGTGTGTGTGTGTGTGTGTGTGTGTGTGGCCCTGGGGTGGCCTTTACAGGCAGTTCCTCTCTCTCTCTCTTCCTCTCTTCCACTTGTATGTAAAATGCTTTATTGGCATGACTTAATTCAGGTTGCCATAGATTTACAAAAAATGTTACAATGTATGTAAACTACAATGCAACATGCCATGAAATATAAACAAGCATGTAGCAAGAATATGTAAATTCATAAACTAATAGTTAGAATAATAATAATAATAATGACAATAAAAATAATTGGCAGTTTTTCATAATTATCATTTAGGGTCGCGACTCTCTTCCTCTGTCTCCCTCTCCCCCTGTGTGTCTCTCTCCCTTTCTTTCTCTTTTCCTCGCTGTCTGTCTGTCTCTCTCTTCCCCTCTCCCCCTCCCTCTGTGTGTTTCTCTCTCTCCCTTTCTCTTTTCCTCGATGTCTCTCTCTCCCTCACACCCCCTCTCTCCCTCTCTCCCCCTCCCTCGGTGTGTTTCTCTCTCTCCCTCCCTCCGTCCCTCTCTCCCTCTCCCTCTCTCTCTCAGCGGGCAGTGCTGGGTGAGGTCCGCTCCTATCTAGCTGCTGATTGGTGAGCTCTGTGGAGTGTGGAAGTGAGCGCTGCTGTTCTCAGTCTTGTACCTTTGTGTGTGAGTGGTGGTGCAGGGGTCATTATCCTCTGCATCGTTACTATTTCCTGGATGCAGAAAGCGTTTATGTAATAAAGGCTTGATGTGCAGCTTGGCTCCTCCCACTCCCTTTCGCACATGCTCAGAAAGACGCTGATGTCTTGGGCCTCCCTGGGTGGTAGTGCCTCTGGAGGGTGTGTTTTGAGTGGTGCCTGTGCTGATCTGACACTGCACAGATCACTTTTTCCCCATCTCTGCCAGAAGTAAAGGATTGTGGGATTGCCCGGCTGGCATTATGGGGACTGTGATTCATGAGGAGACCGCTGGGCACTTGTAGCCTGTCTGTCTGTCGGCTGTGTGTGCGCACGCTTCTTAAACTCTGTATTTTGCATATGTATGTAATAACATGCGTTTTCCGCGCCAGTGTGTGTTTTGCATGTGTGTGTGTGTGTGACTCAGTCTGTGATGCCCGTTTGTAGTGGCAGTGCTAACGGCAGCTCCTATTGGAATATCCTTATTTCCATTTCTCCCAGCTGAAAGTCAAATGAAACATTAATACGAGGCGCAAAGTGGAACACCTGACACATTAAACCTGCTCAGTGTGCAGCGAGTTCAGGAGGGGACAGCGTCTGAGTCGGAGTGTGCCAGCGGACATGGATAAGCGGAGGGATGGAGGGATGGAGGGAGGTGAATACAGGGCTGTTTATGGACACCCTGGTCCTGACCTCCAAACACGCTCGTTTCCCACCCAAGCCTTTAGCCTCAGGGTGAATTCAGACCCCCTGCTTGGAGGCCTGTGATTGGCCGTGGAGGAGGGGGCAGTCTGACCCTAGCTGTGCCCACATTTGGAGGGTCGGGCGAACCTCACTTTCAGAACCGCCAGATAGACGCACTGCGAGCGAGGTTCTAATGGACACTCCTAATGGAGAGACTCTGCCAGCTTCCCTTCTGCGATAATCATTATCTCTGTTTGTCTGTTTTTCTGTCTCTGTCTCCTCTCTCCCCGGGCTACAGGAGTGGTTGGGTTGGTAGGTAACTTTAAACTGCGTTCCCTGTCCTTTTAATTAGGAACTGGGGCACTCCCCGTCCCCCTTCCTGCTCCCGGCTCCCAGGCCTTTAGGAAGTGGGCGGGAGTAACAGCTCCTGCGGGACTGTGACGGACAGCCCCGTCGGAGGAAATGGGCGGAGCTCAGACGTCGTCCACCGCGTTTTTACTGTACTCCTTTATTTCACCTCCTTGTGAGTCCTGACTGCGTCTGGGCTGGAGTACAGTGTGTGTGTGTGTGTGTGTGTGTGGCTCATGGCGAAAGAATTCGGGTGGGGTTGTGTATTTCTGTCGTGTGTGTGTGCGGGCTCGTGCGCCTGTGTGTGTCTAAGAAGAGTGGGGGTCTATGTCTGTGCTAGATTTGTGGTGTGAGAGCGAAAGAGCCAGAGAGAGAGAGAGAATGTGTGTGTGTGTGTGTGTGTGTGTCTGCATTCCTGAGCAGTGACCGCAGGATTCCCTTGCTGGGGTGAAGACGGGCTCAGTAGAGGGGGCGCATGTTTGAAGCGGTGTGTCCTTTTGGAGGGGGAGACTTGCTTTATTGCAGCGGGCCCTGGAGTCGGAGGCAGCAGAGCTGTTTTACTGTTGTTCGTATTTTATGCTAAACTGCTGCCTTTTACAGGGAAGGTTTGTGTAACGGGAGCCTCTTTTTGGCGGTGTGTCTGCCTTGCGTAGTCCTCCTGCTGTTTAAATGGTGCGCTAAATGTTTAAGTGGTGGCACACAAAGGCAGTTAGTAATAACAGTGAGTTCCCTCCTCAGCAACTGAGGTTTGAGTCCAGAAGTGAAGAGTGTGGCACAGCCCGGGGGCCCAACGGCTGGGCTCCTGTATCTCAGACACAAAATTCAAATTCAAGTTTCTTTATTGGCAGGAAATACTTATGTAAATATTGCCAAAGCATCAGAAATAGATTGAAATACTCATGTACAGCGAAATACTAATAACAGTACAGCCTCTCTCACACTCACGCATACGGCATGCGTACGCACACAGGCACCACACACACACACACACACACTGCACGCTCACACACACACACACACTGCACGCTCACACACACACACACACGCGCACACACGCCAACGCACGCACGCACGCCAACACAAATATATTGACGCGCGTGCAAGCGGCTGCATATGACACACATGTACCTGCGTATACACGCAAAACCCTCGGACACGCCGGTGCAGCTTCGCAAAGCAGGGCCCAGACAGGAATGCACCCACAAATACTCAGACAGTACAAACACATGAGCTCATGCTCGGCTTTAATGCACACCTCTCTGTGTGAGGGCACAGCCCAAACCCGTTCCTGGAGACCTGCCGTCCACAGAGCGCCCCTCATTCAGCAGCCAGAGATCTCATCGAGCTGCTAATTCCTACAATCTGCTCTGCTAAATTAGAGCTGAAATGAAAACCTACGAGACAGTGGGTTCCCAGGAACAGGGCAGCCCTGTTCTCAGCCTCTCTCTCTCTCTCTCTCCACACTGCTATTAATTATCCCTGGAGCAGACAGGTGTCGTCTCTGTCAGTATCTGGCCGGCCTCATCACTGCCCCACTGTGCACCTTCATTTTCGCCAGACTGCCCCCCCCCCCCCCGCCCATTTTTCCTGATTCGCCAAACAAACGGGGCGCTGACCGTCTCCTTTACCTCCCGGGGTCTGCCCGCGTGCAGTGTGTCTGTTACAGGAGAGCTCTGTGTCTCTCTGGCTCACAGCGCCTGCTGAAAGCACAGGCCCTCTGCGGGGCCGGTGTCTCTCTGGCTCAAAGCACAGGCCCTTTGCGGGGCCGGTGGCCACTCGGGCCGGTGAAGCTAGAGCCGTAATGGCTGCTTCCCGAGCGCTGGTCAAGGGCGCCGGCGCTGGGGAGGGGAAGACGCAGACACTCGAGCGTGAGCACACAGTCAGATGTGCCCTAATGCCCTTTCCTCCTCGCTGTGGTGTATCGAGTGGGGCTGGACTGACCTGCCGTTTCCCTGATAAACATCTTTGAAGACTGACTGATATACGTCTGAAGCTACTACTTACCAATGGTCGTTTCCTGTTTCTCATTGAATGCATTGCATTCACATATTTACTCATTTATTATCTGATGCGATTCCTATGCAGCAGGGCTTTTTAAACCGGATTATTTGAAGCATTTGATATTACCAGGTCATTTGTATCTTATTTTTATGGATTATTATTAGTTAAGGAAGGTTTTTTTTTTCAGAAGGTTATTTTTAACCTGTTGGCCTTATTTAGTTCTTTTTCTGTTCCCTCTGTGTGCGCGTGTGTGTCTGTGTGTGTGCGTGCGCGCGCGCATGCGTGTGTGTGTTAGTGAGTGACCCAGGGAGAGCATCATAGCTCAGCAGGATAGATCTGCTGTGTGCTGGGGACGGCGATAAAGGCGTTTGTGTGTTTGAGCTGTGAAAGAACAGTCGTTTAATTCAAAGTGAAATGGCAACAGTCATGATTCCTCCTCCTTTTGTTAATGGGAACCCCTTCTTGGCGCTGCGGAGCTCCCTCTAGTGGGCTCCCAGGGTACTTTGACACACTGCAGTCCTTTGAATGCTTAGAGGTCGCTTTGTACCGCTGAAGTAGCCTTCACATATGCCTGCCACTGTTTAACAATGGAAACTGCTAGAATCTCTCCCCGGAGCATATTTAAGGTCATCTAAATCTTGCCTGTTGTACAGAATATCCCTCCACGGGTGAACATGGCGAACTGTTGCGGAATGCATTTGTTTGTTAATGCATAGCTGCTGTTTAATGTGTTATAACTCACTGGTCTGACCCTGTGTTTCTCTCTCCCTGTGTGTCCGCAGGCTTGGTGGATGCACTTAGATGTGTGCAATGAGTGCTGTGGCTGGCATGCCTCAGTGTTTTGGATCCTCCTGCTCTGGACTCAGTAGGACAAGAATTTCTCAGAAGAGAACGTCATGAGCATAGCAGTCCCAGTAGGGGTGGACACTGGAAACACCTCGTACCTGGACATGGCTGCAGGCTCGGAGTGAGTGCTCTCTCTCTCTCTCTCTCCCTCTCTCTCTGTCTCTCTCTCTCTCTCTCTCTCTCTGTCCGTCTGTCTCCTCAGTGTCCGTCTGTCCTCAGGCCGTGGCGTATCATCACAAGCTCAGCAGTGTGTGCCTCTCTCCCAGAAGGATTGGCCTTTTCTCTCTTTCATCTCGCTGTAGAAAGCTGGGAGTTATGTCTTATTGTTTTCCCCATTTCTGAATATTTATCAGATTGCAGGAGAAAGCGCACTCCTGTCTCTACCTCACCTGTTGTGTAGGGGCCACATATTCATTACTCTTTTGGTAGCCATGGCTTTTTCAGTGGCTGTGCTATGTTGACTAAGCCTGTGCTTAGTAAGGATCTATCACTGCTCGGTGTCTGACTGCAAGCTCCTCTCTGCTAAGAAGTGGGTTGAGTTTGTTTCTCTCTGTACCCTTATCCATCTCTCTCTCTCTCTCTCTCTCTCACTCACCGTCTGTCTCTCTTGCTTTCCCTCACTCTGTCTCTCTCTCTTGCACCACAAGCCTTCATTTGAGTTTGAACCAGAAAAACCTTTTCACAATGTGCAAAACGGGCAGATTTTGGCTGTGTCCCCGTACGAAGGCAGCTGCCTCGCTGCCTGCGCCCTTAGAAGTGAGCTCCCTCTGAAGGCTGCCTCCTGACGGAAAAGGGACTTCAAAAGGAGGAGAATTTGGGACGCAGAGCATTCACATACCCACAGGAGATCAGTGTTTACTGTTACAGCCAACGGCTTTTTACTTTCCAACTAGGAGAATAAATACGGATCTTGTCATTGTAGCCACAATCGTCCTGATTCTCTATTTAAGGGAAAACAAAACTGGTTTTACGTTCAGCTAACTGCATAACTAGCCACTGGTTCATGTACTTTTAGATATTACTACAACAAATTATGGAGTTCACTGTGTATTCCACATTTCCACTGCTTTGCTGGTTTGAGCCACCATTCATTTAACGGAAGGGAGGAATCTGAGGAAATCGCAAGGCCCTATGGGATATCCTTCCAGCTGAAGGACGCGTCAGATGTCGCCTTCAGGTTTAACTGAAACAAGGCACCCTAGAAGGACGCATTTTTTGATGACTTTGGTTTGGGACACGCCTACCAAGTACAAGTGTGAAAAATAGTGAAAATGTAGCCTTCAAAAGCTGCCTTCTGGTGCAGCTGACTTCGTATTGGGACACAGCCATTGTGTTTCAAAGTGAGCGTGCTTTTCAGTGATTATTATTTGGCTGCTGCCTCTCGGCTCCATTTTGGCTCTGTGGCCCTTTGTTTCTCTCGCTCGTTCTCTTCCTGCTGTTCAGCCTGTTCCACTGGAGCAGACTCGTCCGCTGCAGGTAGTAATGTGCCCACTGTGTGGCCGGCCTGTTCGTGTCCGTGGGCACATGTGACCTGCGCTGCGAGCGGTAGGCAGCGTGCGGGGCTGCACTGAGCTGACCCTGGGGCTGTGCCGGAGGGGTCAGTGCAGAGGGACCCTCTGTGGGATCAGAGTGTCTTTATGGTGCAGCACATGTGACCTCTCTCCCGCCCCGTCGTCCCGGGAACGCTTAACTGAGTGACAGCTGAGCTCCTTCCAAACTCCGAAAATCCCCGCCCTCCCTCCCTCCCTCCCTCACTCCCTCCCTCCCTCCTCCCCCTGAGCTGAGCAGGCCCCGTTGCCATGGTGAGTGTTGTGCAGTCGCAGAGTGACAGGTGGCCCTCTCCCGTTTTACGCGACTTAATTTGTCCCAGCGCACCCCCCCTCCCCTCCCCTCCGCTCCATGGCCGCGGGCACTCCCTGTAAGCCCTTTGGTTTTGAGGGCCGCTCCTGCCTGCACTGATCTGCGTGACGCACGTTAGCGGGCTCGGAGCGCACACCGCGAGCACAGGCCCGTGTCCGGAGCCTGCCGCCCCCAGGGCCCTCCCCCCGCCATGGTGGCCCGGTCACAGGGGAGCCCCCGGCCCAGCCCTGGCCCAGCGGCCCGGTCGCCCCACGGCCTCGCCTCCCCGCCTTAGGAACGCTGGGTGACGACCGCGCTCCTGCCTGAGATAATTATGCGCAGAGTCAGACCGCCCCCAGCGGCCGGGGAGGCGGAGCTTTGCTTGCTGTCCTCTTCTCCCTCAGGTGAGAAGGAGGCCCTTGTTGTGCTGAGGCGGGGTGGGTAAAATGGCAGCTCCTTGCGCATTATCTCTGTTCTGAGTGCGCTTTTCTGCAGCTGCTGTGTCAGGTCTCGCACACGGCTGCTAATCGCTGTTAGGATACGCCCACTGAGTGATGTCACTGCGTGTCATTAGCGAGGGAAGCTAAGTTCTTGAGCCTGACTCCTGATGAGCGCTCTGTTTATGGCAGTTTGTGTCTGTGTGCAGGTGTTGCTCAGCTCAGACCCGCTCCAGCAGCACCGTGTTGGCTGTGCTGCTCCAGCCCTGAATGGCCGCTCTCAGTCCAGCAGAGCAGCGCTCACAGTGTCCGAGTGTCGCTGCGGAAGCTCGTTTGAAAACGAATGTGAATGTGAAGGCATTAAAATTTAAACGCCCCACGCGGAGAGCATATAAAGCGCCACCGAGCGCCGCCGCAGAGGCTCATGGGCCGTGCCTTGGCCCAGCGTCGGTGGGAGGACCCGGGTGTTCTGGGACACGGGCAGCGGAGGGAACGAGGGTTTCTGCTCATGAAGCTTTGAGCGGCTAACCCAGAGCGGCTAACCCAGAGCGGCTAACCCTGAGCGGCTAACCCTGAGCGGCTAACCCAGAGCGGCGTGCTCAGGCTCACGCCCGGCTAACTTCACCTCGGCTTAATGAACGGGGCGGGCTCTGCGCCAGCGCCTCAGAGTCACCGCGTCTTCTGCAGAGGAGCGGTGGTGCGGCTGAGAACAGCGCCGTGCGCACAGCCCTTATGACCTCACGCTTCGCTGGGAAACAGGGAGAGGAGCGTGGGAAGGGTGGCGGAGCGGCGTGGCCATGTTGCCGTAGCGCTGAGCCGGGGCCGGTGTAGCGTAAGCGTAGCGTCGAGCGGCGGACAGGCTGCCCCTCCCCCTCCCCCTCCCCCCCGCGCGGCGTGTCACCGGGGCGCTGGACTCGCCGGCGCGGGCAGCAGCTGCAGCCGAGCCCTCCGGGGCAGCCAGGAGCCGTCGGGACCGGACGGCGCTATGGAGACGGCGCCCGCGGCAACGTGCTGCGTGCGCGCGCGTGGTTCTGTGATTATTTATTTATTTACTCCTTCTTTTTCTGTGTGTGCGCGAGTGTGCGCTGATGGCGACGGAGGGTTACCATGGCAGCGAGTGGGATTGCTCCAGAGTCGAGGCGTTGCCTCTGGCTCTGCTGCCTCTCTCTCTCTCTCTCTCTCCCCCTCCCTCTCCCTCCCTCCCTCCCTCCCGCCTTGTCCTCATCTTTATTTCAGTCCTCTTGTCGCCCTCTCAACAGGTGTGTGTGTGTGTGCGTGCGTGTGTGGGTGTGTGTGTGAGCGTTACGGGTAGAGTAGTAGAAGCCTGTGGAGGTGTGTAGCGGGGCTATGTTTAGCTCCGCTCTCTGAGCGCTGCGTTAGCGCTGCTGTCGCTCTGCTATTCCTGACTGCTGGGATTAGCAGCGCCTCTGCCGCCAGCCCCACGGAGGCCCTGCGTCCAGCGCCCTGCTCCGCCCTCTCTGTCTCTATGCAAATTAGACCCATTCGATTGGTTTGATTCTGTCTCTGAGAGATTCCACAGGGGGGGGGGGATTTATCCCATGAGCTGTGCATGAGTGTCCTGCCAGTATGGATGTGATTTTTAAAATGCTCCTCTTTGCAAACCTCCCTATGAATACTGGCTTTTCACACACATCCTTGAGCTTACACTTTCCCTCTGCCTCTTTCTTTGCCTCTCCTGCCCTTCCTCTCTGTCCCTCTCTCTGTCCCTCTCTCTCTCGCTCTCCTGGCACTGTTCCCAGCCTCATTGACAGGGTGATGCAATCCCTTCCTGCGCAGTCGCACTGGTCTCCAAGCACAGCCAGGGTGTGTGTGCTTGTGTGTGTGTGTATGTGTGTGTGTGTTTGTGCGTGTGTCTGCTGTCCGTGTGCATCTTCTTAAAATAGAGTATATATAAATCGTATACGCTACATGGCCAAAAGTATGTGCACACCTGACAACCAACATCCCATTCATAGTTATGGGCATTAATATGGAGTTGGTCCACCCTTTGCTGCTATAACAACCTCCACTCTTCTGGGAAGGCTTTATACTAGATGTTGGAGCATTGCTGCAGGGATTTGCTTCTATTCAGCCAGAAGAGCATTAGTGTGGTCAGGCACTGATTGGGCGATTAGGCCTGGCTCGCAGTTGGCTTTCCAGTTGATCCCAAAGGTGTTGGATGGGGTTGAGGTCGGGGCTCTGAGCAGGCCAGTCAAGTTCGTCCACACCATCCTTGAAAAAACCATTTCTATATGTGCCTTGCTGTGTGCCTGGGGCCATTGTCATGCTGAAGCAGGAAGGGGCCTTTCCCAAGCTGTTGGGGAAGCACAGGATAATCTATAATTGTATGCTGTAGCTTTAAGATTTGCCTCCAGTGGAACAAAGGCCAAAGGCCAAACCATGATAAACAGCCCCTGACCAAGATGTGTCCAGATACTTTTGGTTGTATAGTGTGTGTGTGAGGGTGTATCTGTGTGTTTGTGTGCGTGTGTGTGTGGTGTGTGAGAGAGTGTGTGTGAGAGTATACTGTGTGTGTGTGTGTGAGAGAGAGAGAGAGTGTGTGTGAGAGTATACTGTGTGTGTGTGTATGGTGTGTGAGAGAGAGAGTGTGTGTGAGAGTATACTGTATCTGTGTGCGTGTGTGTGTGTTTGCACGCGGTATGTGTGTTTGTGTTTGTGTGTGTGTGTGTGTGTGTATGTGTGCGGTGTCTGTGTGAGAGTATACTATATGTGTATCTGTGTGTGTGTGTTTGTGTGTTTGCGTGCGGTATGTGTGTGTGTATGTGTATCTGTGTGTGTGTGTGTGTATGTGTGTGTGTGTGTGTGCGTGTGCGTGCGGCGTGTGAGAGTATACTGTATGTGTATCTGTGTGTGTGTGTGTGTATGTGTGTGTGTGTGTGTGTGTGTGTGCGTGGGCGTGCGGCGTGTGTGTGTGTGTGCGCGGCGTGTGAGAGAGCGCGTGTGCGTATCCGCGTGTGCGTTCGCCCGCTCCGCCCCCAGGCCCACTCTTACTTTCGCTTCGTCACTGAGCAGCAGGGCGCCAGCGTGCGGGAGCAGCGTAGCGCGCCACTGAGCGAACACGAGGGAGAGAGAGAAGGAGAGGCTCCCCGCGGGTACTGT
Organism: Anguilla anguilla; assembly: GCF_013347855.1. Lineage (NCBI taxonomy): Eukaryota > Metazoa > Chordata > Actinopteri > Anguilliformes > Anguillidae > Anguilla > Anguilla anguilla. The sequence goes on along the minus strand of NC_049207.1, from coordinate 12,443,933 downwards.
ACTCCTCTGAGCTGCCAGGGAAAGGGGGAGAGAGGGAAGAGAGGGATGAGATGAAGGGAGAAGCGTGTCCTTTTGTCCTTTACTGGTGAGCTCTCCCGCCATTCACTGCTCTTGCTCAGTGACTGCTCCGATTCGTCTTCACTTCCTTGTACAGTATGGTTCCTGTTTCTCTCTCTCTCTCTCTCTCTCTCTCTCTGCTCTTCCCCCGCTCACTCTTGGCTCTATACATTTTCAATTTCAAGTGATTTGCTTTTAAATATAATTCACTAAACATTAGAGAAGCTCTCAGGTTTCCAGCGGAACTTAACATACAGTAATGACACGTGTAACACATGTTTGTACGTGTAAAAACATTAATACCCCAGAAGCGATCTCTGTCCCTCTGGATATAACTCATGTTGGTGTCGGCCTACATTGCTGCCAGGCCTGAATAATGAGGCTCCTCTCCTCTACAGGAATGGACTTTTTTTTAAACCATTTGTCAAATTTCCGATTAATGGAATGATTTTGGTGTGAATGCTTCTCTTTGTCTGGTTGTGTTGGCCAGTTTCAATGGCCAGACTGTTTGCTTAGTTTGTACTTTGTCATGGTATTTTCAGGTTCACATGTCAGTTTTGTATCTCTCTCTCTGCCTCTCCCTCTATCTCTCCCTCTCTCTCTCTCGCTCTGGGAAAAATATACTAAGAGGGAACTAGGACCTGCACATTACTACAGCTTTTGTGGAAATATAGGTACAAACTCGTCCTTAGGCTAGCAGGATTTTTTTTAACCAAAAGTAATGAGATGGTTATAAAATGGCAAATATTGTCAGGCACTGTTAGTGGCTCACTTTGCAGAATGGGGACAGATGAACCGGGGTTAGAATCAGGTATATGGGTTTCTAAAAGTGTTCCTACTGGCGACCAACCAAAAACCAGCTGCATTTATTGTGTCTCACCTCTGCACACTGCCCGTGCTTGGTGATAAACAATTACGTCCGAGTCCTGGGGGCTTCGCCGTCAACCAGTTAAATCAGCACACGGCTTGCTCATCGGTAGCAGGAGTGTGTTTTTGGCTTTTGGGCGCTCTGCGGGGTCCGGGCGCTCGCTCCCAGCATGCTCGGGGGCTCGGCCGTGGCGTGGAAGCTAACGGCGCGGGATGGCGGCGCTGCGACGTTGGGCGCCGCTGGAAATGCGGCGGAATGCGCGCCGGGCGGAACTCCGGCTGCAGGAGGCGCCACCGCCGTTCTGAACGGAGCGGAGGACAGGAGAGCCGGCACCGGCAGGGCCTGCAGGGCTGCGGGACAGCCCGGCTCCTCTGTGTGTGTGTGCCTTTCCCTCTCCCTCTCTCTCTCTCTGTCTGTCTCTGTCTCTCATTCTCTCTCTCTCTCTCTCTCTCTCTCTGTCTCTCATTCTTTCTCTCTCTCTCTCTCTCTCCCTCTCTCTCTCTGTCTGTCTCTGTCTCTCATTCTTTCTCTCTCTCTCTCTCTCTCCCTCTCTCGCTCTGTCTCTCCCTCTCTCTCTCTCTCTCTCTCTCTCTGTCTCTCTCTCTCTCTCTGTCTCTCTCTCTCTCTCCCTCTCCCTCTCCCTCTCTCTCTGTCTGTCTCTCTCTCTCTCTCTCTCTCTCTGTCTCTCCCTCTCTCTCTCTCTGTCTGTCTCTCTGTCTCTCTCTCTCCCTCTCTCTCTCTCTCTGTCTCTCCCTCTCTCTCTCCCTCTCTCTCTCTCTCTCTGTCTCTCTCTCTCTCTCACACTCACTCAGGTGTCCCCTGTAGTGTAGCAGCACACACACACACACACGCGCGCGGGCCCGCACTGTGTGGCTCTGTACTGACGTCAGCGAGGGTCTGCCCCTCTCCCTCGTTTCGCAGGGGCGTGACGGAGCGGGGTCACGTGACTCTGTGCAGATCTGAGCCCTGTGGCGGCGGCGGCGGCGACGATGGGGGAGGCTCGGTTTCGGTTTGATTGGACGGCTGAAACACGGCCGTGAAGCGGTTGGCCGTTTGAGCCTGGGCCTCGCGGGGCGGCCGCCGGCGTCCGCGCTGACCTTGAGCCAGCTGTGCAGACCGACCGAGCAAGGGCCGGTTAACACACGCATACACGGCTGCCCAATGTCTGCCTGTCTCTTACTGTGTGTGTGTGTGAGAGAGAGAGAGAGAGAGAACGTGTGTGTGTGTGTGTGGCTGCGCACTGTATGTTTAACTGAATACTTCTGCTTAATAGCACCCTGACATCTCCAGTCCCTCCCCCTCCTCTCTCCCCTTCTCCACCTCTCTCTCTCTCTGTCCCCCCTCCCCCTCCTCTCTCTCTCTATTTCCCCCTCTCCACCTCTCTCTCCCTCCTCCCCCCCCTTTCTCCCGGGTTGTTTGTGTTGGGTGTGTGTGGTAATGAGGAGTGTGTGACAGCAGGCTGTGCAGTGCGTACGCTCTGACAGTAATGCTGGCTGCTCTTTGTGTCTGTCACTTCCCCTCCTGCACCCCCTGGTCCTTTGTCCCCCCTCCGTGGCTCTCTCCCTCTGTCCCTCTCTCCTTTATCTCTCCACTGCTCTCCCCCTTTCTTTCTGCACATCTGCTAAACCTCATCAGTCCGTATGACTCACTCTTGCACCTCAGCACCAGGATGTCTTGCTAATCGGTTAGCCAGTGTGGGATGTAGCCTGGCTGTTTTGTCGGAGTGCAGCAGCCCTGTTCCTGAGCTGCTGTTTTATTTAGCGTTAGCGGCCCGTTGCGGTGCACTGAAGTCTCTCTGATTGAGCTTCTGCAGTGCGGTCTCATCGTATGTGTGCTTAATCCGAGGTGACTTTTCCTGTTTGAAGTGAATGGCCTCACGAGTGCGAGCGTGCACGTGTGCACGTGCGTGTGCGCGTGTGTGCGCACACCTGGATTACAGTCTCTTATCCGGTGGAGGGAGTGTGTGGGAGATACTCCAGGAGAGAAAGGGCAGAGTGCGTGTGTGTGTGTGTGTGTGTGTGTGGCCTGCAGATAGAAGGCTCTGGTTTAAACTGCCTCTATTGTGAGGAGATTACAGCTCTCCTGTTATTCTGCTTCCTATCAGCTCCAGCCAGTCAGCCGGCCTGACTGACAGGGTAAAGGCACGCCTTGTGTGTGTGTGTGTGTGTGTGTGTGTGTGTGCCCGCTGCAGTGGGCGTGTGTGTTCACCTGTGTGTTTGTTTACGTGTGTGTCTGCCTGCCTGCCTGCCTGCTGTTCCCCAGTCCGCACAGTTCTGTTAAGTCCGTGTCTGGCTTGCCAAAGCCTTTAGAAATGAGCTGAATGGCCATCAGTGCAGAGCAGTTAAAATGGCACCTCTGAGTCTCACTGAAAGCCTTTTAAGAGCTCCTCCCCAGCCCCATTCACACTGCAGGAAATGCCACCTTTCAGCTGGCTTTCCCACACTATCAAGGTCTCCTGTACACCAGCCCCCTAGTGGAGCTGACTGGTACTGCCACAGAGCTGCCACCTATCTGTCCACTGCAGTAGTGCAGTGTGATCTGAGCTGGTTGAATCGGCTGCATTCGAGTCGCATACTGGACTGGTGTCATTAATATTGGGTGTCATTGTGAAATTTTTTGTGAGTTTGATTATCTGCTAGTTCTTTCCCTCTGTGTCTCTGTGTGGCTCTCTCTCTCTCTCTCTCTCTCTCTCTCCCTGTCTCTGTGTGGTGCTCTCTCTCCCTCTGTGTCTCTGTGGCGCTCTCTCTCTCTCCCTCTGTGTGGCTCTCTCTCTCTCTCTCTCCCCTTTTGTGTAGCGCTCTTTTTCTCTCCCTCCCTCTGTGTCTCTGGCTCTCCCAGCCTCTCTCTGACTCGTCTGCCCCTCTGTGTTGAACAGACCTGAATCGGTGGAGGCCAGCCCTGTGGTTGTGGAGAAGTCCAGCTACCCACACCAGATCTACAGCAGTAGCTCTCACCACTCGCACAGCTACATTGGGCTGCCCTACGCCGTGAGTATCGCGCTCTCTCATTGGCCCGTCACGTGTCTCGCGTGTGTCACCTACGCACATCGCCCTATGAGCGGGGGCCTGCAGCCCGGTTGCTGTGGTTACTGATTTTAAAGTGAAACCAAAACTAGCAGACCACTGACCAGGAGGGAAAACTAACTTTTACGTCCACTGGCCGCAAGTTCACCAGCAAATTTCACTGTATTACCAGACAACTAGACATATAGTATAGAACAGGAACTCAGTGTGATGGGTGGTTACCTTCCTAAGCGGCTGTTAAAGTAAACAGGTTTGTCAGCCACAGATGGAATGTACCAGCATTTGGCTGGTGGCTGGCATTTATTTCCCAGCCTGCCCTTGACCTATGACCTATGAGTTTGAGTCAGCAGCTCAAAGTCATTCTCGCTAACGTATGTCCTCGCGCCCCCCCCCCCCCCCCCCTTCCAGGACCATAACTATGGCGCCCGGCCGCCGCCAACGCCGCCCGCCTCACCCCCGCCCACGGTGCTGATCCGGCCCGGGGAGGGGCTGTTCGTGCCGGGCGCCCAGGACGAGGCGTCCCGCGGCACCACCCTCAGCACTTCGGAGGACAGCAGCTACGGGGCCGACATCACCCGCTGCATCTGCGGCTTCACCCACGACGATGGCTACATGATCTGCTGCGACAAGTGCAGGTGAGGCCCGGGGAGAGCGCCCCCTGCTGGCCGTCCCGTGGGGGTCGTCAAGGGCATCCGCACTGGATGGGGGCCAAATTTGGCCCTGTTGCAGTAGGTGCCGAGATGGAAGGTAGAGCTGGCTAACGTTGCACTTCTCCCTCCGGCCAGCGTGTGGCAGCACATCGACTGCATGGGGATCGACAGGCAGCACATTCCTGAGACGTATCTGTGTGAGCGCTGCCAGCCCCGCAGCTTGGACAGAGACAGGGCCATTGTGCTGCAGACCAGGAAGAGGGAGAACATGTCGGGTGAGTATCTCTGTCAGCCCGCGGACACATACACACGTACACGCACGCATACACACACACACACACACACACACACAAACACGCACATAGACACACACACATACACACACACACACACACACACACACACGCACACACACGCACATAGACACACACACATGCACGTGCACACGTGCACAGCCGTCCTCAGACCTTCCCCCGCGCCACGCCGCCCCACAGCGGTGCTCACACGTGTCTCCAGCTTCAGAGGCCGGCTGGGTTCACTGAGCTCAGAGGTGTGGCCCGGTGGTGTGAGCCGTGTTGTGTGTAAACAGGAGCGTGTCTCTGCGTCAGGCAGCTGTGAATTATGTACCTGGTGGTGATGCTTCAGTAAGCGGTATTTGCTGAAATGTGTGTGTGTGTGTGTGTGTGTGTGTGTGTGTGCGCGCGCGCGCTGCAGACGGGGACACCAGCGCGACGGAGAGCGGAGACGAGGTGCCGCTGGAGCTGTACACGGCCTTCCAGCACCCGCCCACCAGCATCACGCTGACGCCGGCACGCATGGCCAATAAGCAAGCCGACAAGAAGCGCAAGAAGAGCGGCGACAAGGAGCCCGGGCCCGTCCCCGCCCGAGCCAAGAAGGTCAGCCCCGCCCCCGTCCGAGCTCCGCCCCCTCTGCCTGCAGTGTCCTTCCAGGTCTCACGCTAAACCCCTGTCAGTCAGTCTGCCTGTCACTCAGCTCAGTCCCGCCCCCATCCGAGCTCCACCCTCTCTCCCTGCAGTTTCCCTACAGGCCTCACTCTAAACCTGTGTCAGTCAGTCTGCCTGTCACTCAGCTCAGCTCAGTCAGGTTTCCCATCAGCTCATGTATTTTCTAACTTTTACCATAGTGTTGCACACAGCCCACAAAGAATGCAACAGTAACAAACATATGTTGAAAGAGAAAACGGATGACCTGTGATGTGTCTCAATTGTTCCCTATCCCTGTTACTCACTGTTACAACTAACCTCTCTCTCTCTCTCTCTCTCTCTCTCTCTCTCTCTCTCAGGCATTCCGCGAGGGGTCCAGGAAGTCGTCCAGGGTCAAGGTAGGCCCAGTCATGTTCAGAATGAATCTCTGATGGTGCAAGAAGAGAGAGTGTGTGTGTGACCCGTGCCCTCCTGTCTCCTGGCAACAGGGCTCCGCCCCAGAGCTGGACCCCACAGACACGCCCTCACTGTGGGAGAACAAGATCAAGACCTGGATGGAGCGCTATGAGGAGGCCAGCAGCAACCAGTACAGCGAGGATATGCAGCTCCTGCTGAGGGTCAAGGAGGCTGCAGACGGCAAGAGCATGGCCTACAACACACACCCTGCAGCCTTCAAACCTCCTGTGGAGGTGAGTCTCTGTCTGTCTCTCTCTCACTCACACACACACACACACACACACACACACACACCCTGCAGCCTTCAAACCTCCTGTGGAGGTTAGTCTCTGTCTTAAACACGTACACACACACACACACACACACACTGATAGATGGCCTTGCTTCTCCTCCCACAGAGTCAGGTGCAGAAGAATAAGAAGATTCTGAAGGCTGTGTGTGATCTGGCTCCAGACTCGCTCATCATTGAGTACCGGGGCAAGTTCATGCTGCGCCAGCAGTTTGAGGCTAACGGTTACTTCTTTAAGAGGTGAGGCCCTCACTGCCTGCATCTCTCATTTCTGTTAATGACCTAACGAGCACTTGGCCTGATGTGGTCTGTGTGGGGGAGCTGTGATGGTTTGGTCTGTGTGTGGTAGCTGTGATGGTTTGGTCTGTATAGGGTAGCTGTGATGGTTTGGTCTGTATGGGGTAGCTGTGATGGTTTGGTCTGTGTGTGGTAGCTGTGATGGTTTGGTCTGTATGGGGTAGCTGTGGTGGTTTGGTCTGTATGGGGTAGCTGTGGTGGTTTGGTCTGTATGGGGTAGCTGTGGTGGTTTGGTCTGTATGGGATAGCTGTGGTGGTGTGGTCTGTGTGTGGTAGCTGTGATGGTTTGGTCTGTGTGTGGGAGCTGTGGTGGTTTGGTCTGTGTGTGGTAGCTGTGGTGGTTTGGTCTGTGTGGTAGCTGTGATGGTTTGGTCTGTGTGTGGTAGCTGTGGTGGTTTGGTCTGTGTGTGGTAGCTGTGGTGATTTGGTCTGTGTGGTAGCTGTGGTGGTTTGGTCTGTGTGTGGTAGCTGTGGTGGTTTGGTCTGTGTGTGGTAGCTGTGGTGGTTTGGTCTGTGTGGGGTAGCTGTGGTGGTGTGGTCTGTGTGGTAGCTGTGGTGGTGTGGTCTGTGTGTGGTAGCTGTGGTGGTGTGGTCTGTGTGTGGTAGCTGTGGTGGTGTGGTCTATGTGTGGTAGCTGTGGTGGTGTGGTCTGTGTGTGGTAGCTGTGGTGGTGTGGTCTGTGTGTGGTAGCTGTGGTGGTTTGGTCTGTGTGTGGTAGCTGTGGTGGTTTGGTCTGTGTGTGGTAGCTGTGGTGGTTTGGTCTGTGTGTGGTCTGTGTGTGGTAGCTGTGGTGGTTTGGTCTCTATGGGGTAGCTGTGGTGGTTTGGTCTGTGTGTGGTAGTTGTGGTGGTTTGGTGTCTATGGGGTAGCTGTGGTGGTTTGGTCTGTGTGGTAGCTGTGGTGGTTTGGTCTGTGTGTGGTAGTTGTGGTGGTTTGGTCTCTATGGGGTAGCTGTGGTGGTTTGGTCTGTATGTGGTAGCTGTGGTGGTTTGGTCTGTATGGGGTAGCTGTGGTGGTTTGGTCTGTATGGGATAGCTGTGGTGGTGTGGTCTGTGTGTGGTAGCTGTGATGGTTTGGTCTGTATGTGGTAGCTGTGGTGGTTTGGTCTGTATGGGGTAGCTGTGGTGGTGTGGTCTGTGTGTGGTAGCTGTGGTGGTTTGGTCTGTGTGTGGTAGCTGTGGTGGTTTGGTCCCACTGCCTCTGCTCTAACCGCTCCCCCCCCGCTCCGCAGGCCGTACCCGTTCGTTCTCTTCTACTCCAAGTTCCACGGGCTGGAGGTGTGTGTGGACGCCCGCAGCTTCGGGAACGAGGCCCGCTTCATCCGCCGCTCCTGCATCCCCAACGCCGAGGTGAGCGTCCAATCGCACGCCAGTGACTGCCGCCCCCCCCCCCCCCCCCCAGCTGTGGGGCGTTGCCGTGTGGGCGCTGCCGTGGGGCGTGGCATCGGGCTGTTCGGTGCGGTCCTCATGGCCCTGGATCAGGGGTGTTCACAGAGCCTCACCTTCAGCCTCTCTGCCCCCACGCAGGTGCGTCACGTGATCGAGGACGGCACGCTGCACCTGTACATCTACTCTCTGAGGCCCATCGTCAAGGGCAGCGAGATCACCATTGGGTTCGACTACGACTACGGCAGCTGGTGAGCACGTGCACACGCACACGCTCACACACACAAACGTACACACACACACACCACACGCACGCAGGCTGTGGTAGAGGGCGATTCCCCTGTCACAACCGGTCAGCACAGTGTAATGAGAGCTCTCTGTGAGGGGGGATGTGAGTCAGTGGCACATCCCTGGCATTGTGATTTTGAATTGCACTGAAACCTCCTGCTAGCGATTCAGCACCTCTGTGCCTCCCGTGCCCCATTATGAAAGCAGTGGCGTTTAGCCGCTGATGCTAACGCGGCCGCCGCGCCGCTCTCCCCCCCCCCCGCAGTAAGTACAAGGTGGACTGCGCGTGCCTGAAGGGGAACCCGGAGTGCCCCGTGCTCAAGCACAACTCCGAGCCCACCGAGAACGACACGCGGCGGCGGCGCGGCCGCAAGGACAAGGACCCGCCCCGGGAGCGGGAGCGCGAGCGCGAGAGGGAGCGGGAGCGGGACGGGGAGGGGGCGCAGAACCAGAACATCACGCTGGACTGCGACGGAGCCAACGCCGCCGCCAAGGGCAAGGCCCTCGCCGACGCCAAGCAGAGGAAGCTGTCCCCCCTCCGGCTCTCCATCTCCAACAACCAGGTACCCCCCCCCCCCCCTCCCCCCGCCCTGCCCACCACCCTTACTGCTGAGGCACCTGCACTCCAGGGGAAAAACATGAATTCACAATGCGGAGAATGGGAAATGATTATTTTCTCATTTGCTTTCTTTCAAAACCAATTACTTTTTATCTTACTCACTTTTGGGAAAGCCCGTGGCTTCTGTTTGTAAACGCACTGTAACAGTGCACTATGGGATTGCTGGCTGACTGTTGTTGCTGTCCAGGAGGACGGTTTTCATGGTCATTGATTTGCATGAATGTGTTTTCAGTTCAGCTGAATGCCACGATTTCAAATCAAATCAGTGACTGGTAAAACCGCGAGTGGTTTTGAAATGGACATCAACAGAGAGAGAATCTTGCATCACCGTTATTATTTTTGGTTCATGTTTTTTCCCCAGTGCGGGTTCCCTTTCACCCACTTCCTGCCTGTCACAGTGTCAATCACTTCCTCACTCCGCCCCTCACTTTTCCTTCCTCTTCTACACAGAGGCCTGTTTTCTTTCAGTCATTGTGATGTCACCATCTCCCTGACAACAGCAGTTCTCCCATAGTCCTTCACCCTCATCTGCCCCTCATTGTGGTTTTTACTGTCCTTTCGCCCCCCCCCCCCCCGCCACCCTGTCACACCACTCCATCGTCATCACCATCGTCATCTTCACACCATCATCGCCATGACCATAATACTCGCAGTCATTTGGTCACATGATGTGCCATTTCCTGTATGCCTCCAGGCCGTGGTTGTTCTGTGTCGGTGAGTGGGCAGTTTGAATGTGATGGAGCGGTGCGTGTGCCGTCTGTGCTGCGGGTCCAGGAGCAAACAGAGCGGGGCGTCTGTGACCCCAGCCCCTCCCCGTGGCTCTGGGGCGTCTCCAAAAAAGCCCTTCCTGTGCGGTTGTCCTTCTAGTCCATCAATTCACTTGTGATTTGGCGAAAGCGTTTACCGTGCGAAGAGGGCTTGTGTCTCGTAACGGTGAATCATGAGGTGGTGGAGGGAGCGGCGGCTGCCTGTCCTCCACGTGGCGGTAAATACGGCGGTCCATCCAGGTCGTCTGCGAGCGCGGGTTCTCTCTGCCCGCTGGGGAAAGGGGAAAACAGGCGAAATGTGGCCCCTGATGGAACCCCTGTGAGCTTGGGCGTCGGCTCTACCCCAGGGGCCCTCACAGAGAACTTCCTGTAGGAGTGTGGCACAGACACCCCTCTCTCTCTCTCTCTCTCTCTCTTTCTTTCTGTCATTCTCTCTCTCTCTCTCTCTCTCTCTCTTGCTCTCGCTCTCACTCTCGCTCTCTTTCTCTTTCTCTTTCTGTCATTCTCTCTCCTTCTCTTTCTGTTTATCTCCCTCCATCTGGCCCTTTTTTCTTTTTCGTAAATACTTCATGACAAAACCAACAGCTCATCTGGACCGGTTTCTGTTGTGCAGAGTTATCTGTAAATCCGTGTCTAGGATTTCTGTGTCCCTCTGTATTCTGTCCGGCGTGCTCTTGGCCCCTAACGTGGGGGACGGGCCCCTGCCTCCTCTCTCCGGCTCCTCCACGCCGCAGTGTCACGTGTCTCCTGCAGGTGGCGGCGCTGGCAGGGCTGTGCTGTGGGTTTCAGCTGCGTGTGTGAGCGCGTTAGACAGACCCCTCTCTGTGGGGCTGTGTCTGAGCAGAGCTCGGCGACAGAGGGGGGCAGCTGTCAGTGACGTTGGTCCGTGTGATTAATAGAGATGGCCCGAGAGGTGATGAGTGATGGAACACGCACACACACACACACACACACACACACACACTCACACACACACACACACACACACACACACACACACACACACACACACACTCACACACACACGCACACACACACACACGCACGCGCACACACACTCAGAGGCCTGTAGTGATGCTGGGCAAGGCTCCAGGTGGAGGCGTGTGCTTTGTTTTGCTGAGTGACAGGGGTGTGATCTGTAGAGCTGGTGAGGATTGGCTGAGTGCAGGCAGGGAGGTAGGGCACTCAGGACTGACCTGGCATTGGAAGGCATGGACCCCACTTGGCCAGGGCCACAGCCTCACTGTCGCACACACACTCTGTCACTGTCACTGCGATCATCCAGCACCACACACAGAGCACCAGCGGAGGCCCACGCACCAACACTTTGTCACCCTGACCAGCCGACGCTGCACACAAATCGAGGACCTCACCACGTACGTCACCCAACACGCCAACACAGAGACGCCGCCGACCGCCCACCCCAGTCCGGTCTCCTGCCCCTGGCCCTGCCCCTCACCCCCCTCCTCCCTCTCTCTCCCGCACCCCCCACCCCCCCGTCCAGTCGGTAGCCAGACTGGCGCGAGCGCAGTGCTAAAGCAGCCCCCCCCTCTCTCCACCTGCAGGAGCCTGAGTTAATAGAGGATATTGAAGAGAAAACCTCCGTTAGCAATGAAGTAGAGATGGAGTCGGAGGAGCAGATTGCGGAGAGGAGGAGGAAGATGGTAAGTGTGCGGGCGCCTTGGTGAGCGCCGCCCTGCTGGGGGAGCCCTGGTGGCGCTGCGGGGTCGTGTCTGTGAGGGGCGCAGCCCGTGCCCCCCCTCGCCCCCCCCCCCCCCCCCCCCCAATAACTCGCTACCACCGCCGCCGCCGCCGCCGTCCTGCTACTGCTCTCTCTACACCTGTTGCGTCCGTGCTCCCCCCCCCCCCTGCCCCGGCTCTCTCTCACCCTCTCCCGTCCTTTCGCCCTCTTCCAAAGGCTGCTAATCTACTCCAGGGCCTCAAGAAAAATGGGTGTTTTTATATTGGGCTCATTTTATCTGTTATCTTAAATTTAATTTGAGATTTTCCTCCTTCTCGCCCTCAGTGCCATTTCGGCTCCACAGAGCCCCAAGCTCTTTTATGCCTTTATTTGTTTCCCGTATGGTCCTTTCATCCAGAGCCAGTTCCATATCCTCCTCTGTCTGACGTCAGGCTTCATCACTCCAGGGTAAAATGTGCCCCACTATGGATTGAACCTGCAACCTCTGGCTCCTCATCCACACATTACCACTTATGTATTGCTACTGCTACTTTGTCTAATAACAATGATAATACTAATGAAGTTATTATTAGCACAGTTACAGGGTGAACGACATGGGATAGTACGTCTTAATTTTTTGGAATATATCCTATGTAGTAGTCTTTGCTAGGTCTTGGTAATTCTTTTATTGCCCATGTCACGTTGTTTAGGAAACATAAACTCACACACACACACACTATACACACAATACACAGACGCAGATACACTAAATACACACACACACACACACACACACACACACACTCTCTCACAGTGGTATTTGTCGTGCTGTCAGCTCTTGCACGCAGCAGGCCTGAGATGTGTAGACTGCTGAGACGAGTCTTTCTGCCGGCGACTGGCTCTGTAATGGCGACAGTCAGATCTGAGGCTGCTTTACCGCCAGAGCCTTCTGAGGGCTTCTGGGTAGGAAGGCTGCTCTGGCGTGAACAGGCCTTCCGTATTCTGTCAGTCGCAAACCCATCCGCTTCAGGGATCTGTCAGTAGGGCTCTTCATTTTACCCAACAGCTACAGAGCCCCAGTATATACCCAAGTGACAGACATGCTGACCAAGCAGCTCCTGTCTGTCTACTCAAAGCCCTTCCCAGCATGCAGTGGGTCTTTTTTGTGAAATAATAAGCAGGTTTTGGAATTGTATTCATATGTGGAGATGTATGCTGCAGCCATGTGAAGTGATGTTGGTAGTTTCACTGAATGGCAGCTCGGTTGATCAGCTTGTGGGTATGGAGAGCGCTTCCTGGCTTGGTTTCGGTGTGAGGGTTGTAATGAGTGAAGTAAGAGGGTTCTTTGGCTGGCTGGTGCTGCTGGGATGGGTGCGGTGTGAGGTTCTGGTGGTGGGACTCTAATGACGCTGATGCCATGGGATGTGGCCAGATGTGTGAATGTGAGTGGGGATGGGAGGAGCCTGGTTTAGTGACAGTCAGTCTGTCGATGACACCCAGGTATATAGCTCCGCCCCATGTTTGTCGGAGAAGCTCATGCTCCTGATCTCTTTTATGTGCCCGGGGTTTGAGTTGCCGGGCGTAGCTGTTAGCTGTTAGCAGTGTGACCCTGGACTGGTTGTGTGATCCCTGCTGGAGCACTTAATCTTCATCTTAACCTTTCAGCGTGTAGTTCTGTATCAGCCTGGAAAAGGCTGAGTGTGTGTGTGTGTTTGTAAGTGTGTGTGTGTGTGTGTCTGTCTGTCTGTCTGTCTTCCTGTGTACCCGCTCTCTGAAAGGTGATGTTGTGTGAGCTCAGTGCTGGGGAGGAACAGACGGACCCCCCCCCTCTTCCCTGGAGCAGCTGGGCTCTTCCACCTCCCCATGCCCCGCCCCCTGCCCCCCCCCCTCCCCATTCCCCCAAGGCAGGATCCATGTCCCTGACACCCTGCTCTTTCCGGACCAGCAGGGGGCGCTGTGTATATGTGTGTGGGGGGACTCTTGTCTTCTAAACCAGCTGTCTCTCATTCAGGCCACTCCAGTGGAGGAGTCCCATCTGCCCAGTGGGGGGGGCTCCAGCTGGATGGGACTAAGAAACAAGGAGGTAACCTCACCCCCCAACCCCCCCCCCCCCCCCAAATCCAAACCCTGTCCTGCCTGCCTACCACCTCCTAGGCTCACACACATACTAACCCCCACACTGTGTCCCTGTGTCTGACCCTAGCCTGAGGTCAGGGACTGCCCCCCTGTTTGGTGGTGAGACTGGCTCCAGTGGGGGCTCAGAAAAGTCCCCTCAGTTCCCACACACACACACACAGACACAGACACATGCACACACACATACACACACAGGAATTACAGCTACGTACGCGATTTGAAAGGACGTCGTGTTTTTACATTTTTTTTAACCTCTAACCTCGGGATACCGTTTTTTTTTTCCGGACAGGAGTTAAAAAGCTGCCCTCCTTTCCTCTCTCTGACTCCCGCCCTGCTGCAGGGTGTGCTCTGTTTCCTGCCTGCTAGAATGAGTGCGGAGTGTGTGCGCAGTGTGCGCGTGTGTGTGTGTGTGTGGCGTGATGCCCCTGCTGCCCAGCCTGAGGGGCGGTGTTGGGGGCGGGGCCGGGGTGGGCGGAGCCCGGCCACAGGGGGGCTGACGATTCACACCCTCTCTCCGCAGACGCGGGAGGAGCGGAAGATGGAGGCCATCCTGCAGGCCTTCGCTCGGATGGAGAAGAGGGAGAAGCGCAGGGAGCAGGCCCTGGAGAGGATCGGCACCAAGGCCGAGGGCGGGGCCCGCAACGACATCAAGGAGGAGCCCCCCGCCACACCTGAGGCCGAGGTCCCCGCTGTGCTGCAGGTATGCGCTCTGACACACACACACACACACACACACACACCTGCACATACACACACACACACACAATATCTCCTTTCTACACAAAGCTGTTGTTACCTTCATGGTGTTTCTAGCCTGTCTTGATCTTGTGAGATGCTGAAATCCCAGCTCTTAGTTAACCCTTTTCCGCATCTCCTCCTCTCCCACCGTCCCTCTCTCCCTCCCTCTCTCTCTGTCCCCCTCTCCTCTCTCTCTCCCTGTTTGTCAGCCCCTGCTGGACGTGGTGAAGGAGGAGCCGGGGGTGAAGCCGGTGGCGGTGGCGGCGGCGGCGGCGGCGGCGGCGGCGGCCAAGGTGAGCCGCTCCAAGCAGCGGAAGAGCTTCTCGCGGAGCCGCACGCACATCGGGCAGCAGCGCCGCCGCGCTCGCACCATCAGCACCTGCTCCGACCTGCAGCCCGGTTCCCCCGCAGAGAGCCTGGAGCCGCCGCCCCCCGAGCCCAGCGAGAGCCAGTCCCCCACCGCCGCCGCCGCCGCCGCCGCCGCCGCCGCCCCCGAGCCCGAGCCCCTCCCCCCGCAGCCCCCCGACGCCAGCCCCCCCCACAGCGGCTCCCCCGCGCCCCCCTGCCGCTCCGCACACAAATACCCCAAGACTAAAAAGGTACCGCTGCCTCCCCTCTCACCCAGTGCACCGCCTTCGCAGTTTGAGCCGGTCCAGGTTTTACTAGACGCAGGCGATCAAAGATGGTGGAGGAAAGTAACAAGATACACAAGTCAGTGTAGGACGGTGCCCGTACAGTGTAGCCAGATTGTCGGGGTCTTAATGGAAATGCGTTGAGACCCAACAGTCTTACATGAATGTTTACATGAATGTTGAAGCAGAATACACTCTGATCAGGATGTCTATTCAGAATTTCCTTGTAAAACCTGGAATTTCTCAATCTGCTGTCTATCAATAGTGTTCTATCCATCCCTGACTAAACAGTAGAATTTCTTATGAGAGAACAGTAACCAAACAGTGGAACATTAACTGAAAGTGTACTGGGACAGAAGTGTGGTGAAACAGGGCTTCAGCAGTGCTTGACGTGGGGCGTGCTCTCCTCCCTCGCCCCCCTCCGCAGCACTTGGTGAGCGAGTGGATGGGCGAGAAGCCCGAGCGGGTGGTGCGGACGCCCGAGCCGGCTCCAGAGCGCCCCCTGCGCATCAGCAGCGACCCCGAGGTGCTGGCCACTCAGCTCAACTCCCTGCCGGGCCTGGCCTGCAGCCCGCACGTGTACAGCACGCCCAAACACTACATCCGCTTCTCCTCGCCCTTCCTGGCCGGCCGCAGCGCCTCCGCGCCCGGCGTGCCAATCAGCCGCCGCCGCTCCCGCGAGCTGCCCGAGACCCCGCCCACCTCCGGGTCCTGCAAGAAGGTAGCTGAGGAGCGCGCTCTCTCTGTGTGCACTCCCTGTGTGTGCACCCTTATTCTCCGTCACACTCTTACTCTCTCACACACACTCTTCTGTGCTACTGTCTCCTGTTCTCTTTCACTCAAGCACAGTCACACACGCATATGTGCCGTCTCTTTTGCACATGCTCACACTCACTTTCACGCTTGATGTCTTAATCTAACCGTCTCTCTTGCTCTCTCCCTCCCTCCCTCCCTTTCCCTCCATCTCCTTCTCTCTCTCTTGCCCTGTTTCTCTCTCCCTCTCTCTTTCTCCCCCTCTCTCTCCCTCCCTTTCTCTCTATCTCTATCTCCCCCTCATTCTCTTTTTCTATGTCCCTGTCTTTCCCTCATCTCCCTCGCTTTCTCTCTCATTCTCTTTCTCTCTTGCTCTCTCTCTCCCTTTCCCTTCATTCCCCTCTCTCTCCCCCTCTCTCTCTCTGCAGCGCTGGCTGAGGCAGGCTCTGCAGGAGGAGGGGTCCCCTAGCCGGCCCCCCTTCATCCTGCCCAGCGAGGGGCCCCTCAGCCCCCCCATCAACGGGGACTCGGACTGCGGCCTCCCCTTCAACGGCAGCTGCACTTTACCAGGTCTGTGTCACGCCCTGCAGCTCCCATTACGCACTGGAGACCTTCTGCCTGAGGGGCTAGTGATTGGGTTAGCTTTGAAAGGTCAATGCGATGATGTCACTGAGCAGTGTGAGTGAGAGTGTGTGCGTGGGCGTGAGCCTGTGTGAGTGGTGTGTGCGTGTGTGTGTCTGTGAGTTTGAGTGTGTGTTCCACACTGTAACTCCTGTCTCCTCTGTGTGTGTGTGTGTGTGGCAGAGCTGCCCACTCCTCTGAGCGTGAGTGTGAATGGTGTGTGTGTGTGTGTGAGTGCGTGTCCCTGTGGGTGTGTGTGCCACGCTGTAACTCCTGTCTCCTCTGTGTGTGACAGAGCTGCCCACCCCTCTGAAGAAGCGGAGGCTGTACCCTCTGGACGCCTGCATGTCGGAAGGCTCCACCCCCTACTGCTCGCCCTGCGCCACGCCCACCCGCACCGACCTCCCAGAGACGCCCGGGACGCCCCACCTCCTCTCCACCCCGCCCCGCACGCGCTCAGAAGACCAGAGCGCAGACCCCTCGCCCCCAACCCCCACACACACCCCACAGGCACTTACCGGTTCAGTGGAGGTGAGTGCAGACGCACAGAAACACACTTACGCAAGTGCATACGCATAAACACACGTGTGCAAACAGTATACGTACACACATAACACATACGCACACATACACATAACACATACGCACACATACACATTAACACATACGCACACATACACATTGACACATAAGCACACATACACATAACACATACGCACACATACATATTAACACATACGCACACATACACATAACACATACACATTAACACATACGCACACATACATATTAACACATACGCACACATACACATAACACATACGCACACATACACATAACACATACGCACACATACACAACACATACGCACACATACACATAACACATACACATTAACACATACGCACACATACATATTAACACATACGCACACATACACATAACACATACACACATAACACATACACATTAACACATACGCACACATACACATAACACATACACATTAACACATACGCACACATACATATTAACACATACGCACACATACACATAACACATACGCACACATACACATAACACATACGCACACATACACATTAACACATACGCACACATACACATAACACATACACACACATACACATAACACATACACACACATACACATAACACATACGCACACGTACACACATAACACATACACACACATACACATAACACATACACACACATACACACATAACACATACACATTAACACATACGCACACATACACATAACACATACACATTAACACATACGCACACATACATATTAACACATACGCACACATACACATAACACATACGCACACATACACATAACACATACGCACACATGCACATAACACATACACATTAACACATACGCACACATACATATTAACACATACGCACACATACACATAACACATACACACACATACACACATAACACATACACATTAACACATACGCACACATACACATAACACATACACATTAACACATACGCACACATACATATTAACACATACGCACACATACACATAACACATACGCACACATACACATTAACACATACGCACACATACACATTAACACATACGCACACATACACATAACACATACACACACATACACATAACACATACGCACACGTACACACATAACACATACGCACACATACACATAACACATACGCACACGTACACACATAACACATACACACACATACACACAACACATACGCACACACACATATTAACACATACGCACACATACACAACACATACGCACACATACACATAACACATACGCACACATACACATTAACACATACGCACACATACACATAACACATACACACACATACGCACACATACACATAACACATACGCACACATACACATAACACATACGCACACATACACATTAACACATACACACATACACATTAACACATACGCACACATACACATTAACACATACACACATATACACATTAACACATACGCACACATACACATAAAACATACGCACACATACACATAACACATACGCACACATACGCACACATACACATAACACATACGCACACATACACATTAACACATACACACATACACATTAACACATACGCACACATACACATTAACACATACACACACATACACATAACACATACGCACACATACACATTAACACATACACACACATACACATTAACACATGCACACATACACATTAACACATACGCACACATACACATTAACACACAGGCACACACACACACACACACTCACACACACATAAAGATTTACTCGTACGCGCACATACACAAGCTCAGACACAGACATACGTAAACATTAACACGTAGGCACATGCACGCACACACACACACACACATAAACATTAACTTGTATGCACACACACACACACATATAAATATTAACTCATACACACGTAAACATTAACTCTTACTCACACACACTCGCATACGCGCGCACAGTCACGCATTTCTTTTGTGTTCCAGAGCGAATCTTCTCCGGAAAGTTCCCCGGAGAGCAGCCGTAGGCCCAGCGTGCAGGAGGTGAGAGGGAGACAATTACCCGTCAGAGAGGGAGAGAACGTGTGTGTGCGTGTGTGTGCGTGTGCGTTTGTGCATGTCTGTGTGCGTGTGCGTTTGTGTGTGCGTGTGCATGTCTGTGTGCGTCTGTGTGTGCGTGTCTGTGTGTGTGCATGTCTGTGTGTGTGCATGCGT